>NC_084985.1:17205426-17297277 GCF_963691925.1 Scomber scombrus
GGGGATCCTAGAAACAGCTGCTCCCTTCACTACATCCACCCCTACCAGCCCAATGAGTACCTCAAAGCTCTGGTGGCAGTAGGGGAGATCTGCCAAGACTATGACAGGTAGAGACCGCTCCATCAATCATCATTCACCTAATGCTGACACGCACAAAATGTTCCCTTTTAAAGACAGGTTTGCTTGCATACAGGTATTTTGGCATGTTTAATATGCAGAAAAGTTTCATTCATCTTAAAACTCCTGTCCATTATTCATCCTTTCATCTGAACTCTTCAATGAGTCATGTCTCTCTCTCTTACTCTAGTGATAAAATGTTCCCTGCATTTGGTTTTGGAGCTCTGATACCACCTGACTTCAAGGTAAGATATTTGGGATGTTCCTAGTGGCAAAGGGGAGTGGTGACTAGTTTAGATTTTACATCTCTTTCGGAGGCACAGCTTGCTTTTGATCGAGATGAAAGGCAAATGCATCTGTCAACCTGTAAATTGGACTGAACATGCTGAGTGTTTGCTTTGCTGCGGCAGTAAAAAAAAAAAAAAGCCCTGTTTCTCTGCCCCTCTTCAAGGTTTCACACGACTTTGCCGTCAACTTTGATGAGGACAATCCTGAATGTGCTGGTGAGCTACCACACAAACGAGCACAAACTTCACTTACTCACACATATTTCTTGACTCACAGAAACGTTCACATGCGCAGTCATACATCACAAGACCAAAACATCTCTCCCTAGCTGCATAAGTCCCATATTTCTCCCTAAATCTGTCCCCACACTCTGGCTTTTTATCCACATGCAAATATACACAGGGGCACACACAGACATTTAAGCACACACACATACATGCAGCTGGGAGATTTGTCACTATGCTGCAGGAAGTATTTCAGACTCGAGGATACGGAGAAAAACAACACTAATCTGTATGTGTGAAATGGGCTTCTGAGCTCTTCTCCCCACATAGCTGCATTCCCGCCGTGAAGGTGTGTGTGTCATCTTGTGTTTGTGTGTGTGTGTGTGTGTGTGTGTGTGTGTGTGTGTGTGTGTGTGTGTGTGTGTGTGTGTGTGTGTGTGTGTGTGTGTGTGTGTGTGTGTGTGTGTGTGCGTGGTGTGTGTGGACTGTAAGCAAATACTTTCAGTGTTATTGTAAAATACCCAGTGACCTTGGAGTGCAATCACACGCATAGAATCTGATTTATTTTAGCAAATGCTTTTGCGAGCACAAGAACTTTGACTTGGCGAGGTTAGTGCAGCGCAGTACATGAAGATGAATAAACAAGCAGAAGAAGGACTTGTATGTGTGTTGCAGGGATCCAAGGTGTGGTGGAGGCCTACCAGAATTGCCTCCCTAAGATCCAGCTGTACGGGCCCACCAACATCGCCCCAATCATCCAGAAAGTGGCCTCGTCTGCCTCCGAGGAGATGCACACTAAGGAGGCCATGGTGAGAGAGAGAATGAAAGAAATACAGAAAAAGAAACAAAATATTGTCCATTTAGTCCCTGTTGTTGTGGCCGCTGCTGTTTGCAGTGGCAAAGAAACACACAAAAGAAAGACAAATGGCAACAGAACAGTGATGAAAACTCAGAAAGCGAGAGATGAGAGGAGGTAAAAGATGGGAAGAAAAGCAAAAGGGAGAAGTGATTGATATTAATTTAATTCCAGTCATAAATGTGTGAGCGCAAATTCCTCTCTGCTTTAATGCCTCCCACTTCTCTCTGGCTCTCTAGTGGATTAGAATGAGTTTTATTCAAATTAGTCCCTGACAAGAAGTCACTTTTAAAATATAAAATTCATCGAACATCTATACCCCCTCCTCCCTCTCTCATCAAACTTTCTTCTCCAACCCCTACAACCCTTTCCCACCCCCCTTTTAACCATCCCACCAGGAATATTTCATCCTGCTGATCCTGACAGACGGCGTTATCACCGACATGGCAGACACACGGGAGGCCATTGTGCACGCCTCCCACCTGCCCATGTCGGTCATCATCGTCGGTGTGGGCAACGCAGACTTCACAGACATGCAGATATTGGATGGGGACGATGGGATCCTGCGTTCACCCAAGGGCGAGCCCGTGCTTCGTGACATCGTACAGTTCGTCCCCTTCAAGGACTTCAAGCATGTGGGTGGTGGTGGAAAGGAGGGGTGGTGGGCAAGGGGTAGACGTCTGGAATTTCTGGGAAATTATAGAGTTTTGATAATTGTATTACAGTCAGAGAATGTGAGTAATTCTCCAGAGAGGTCAGACAATATGTAGACATTAGCTACTCTATGAGAATGAAGCATATTTTTGTACTAGATTCTATTTTTGAGCTATTTTTGTCCCTTGCGTGGCCAGTATAACTATGATGAACCAGACTGTTTATTTAAGAGCTTTCTCAAGTTCAATAACAACATTAAATGTTTACATATTGATGGAGGATTATCTAGTCATGAAACATTTCAATTAGAAGTGTTACATCAGTGCCATAAAGTCTATTCAAAATACTATAAGTAGATTCTAAATTTTCAGAACTGGTGCTAATACAATACCTGAACTTCTGTACTGATTTCAAACAATGCTATTTTCCCTTTTTCTACAAGGCCATTTTCTTTTATTCAAAACCAGGGAAATTATGATTCAGAGCAGTGATGGCAAATCAGCCCATCAGCAAAACTATTTGACCCCATGACAAAAGCTGAAGTTATCACTTTTATAGCTTACATCCAAACGTTCACACAAATCTACTGCAGATGAAAATGTAAATACAAGGCTGTAAATCCCAATAACTACGATCTTGTAATCTCTAATAATGCCTCAGCTGTGCCACTGTGCCTGCTCCAGGCTATTTGAACAATGCATGGTGCTGGAATTAATTCTAATAAACTTACCTGATGAATAACACAGATAAACCATATAATCTGCTTTATTTAATTCAAAATGCAAAACACATTAGGAATTCAAACAGTTTTAGTTCCATGGTTTTAGGTTATTTAATTATAACAGTTGTGTCTCACAAATAACTCTAACATCTTTCAGTGGATGTCATAAAACCAACCAATAAATACATTTTATTATTAAAAGAAATACACAAACAAAATATATTGAAAATCTTTGTTTCCACTGTGGCTGTACAACATTGCACCTCAATGAAACTACGGGGGGGGGGGGAAACCAGAACGTGGTTGAAGATAATTGCGGATTCCTGATTTAGCAGAGATTTGTGGAGATGTGTAATTAAAGTAAACAAGAAAAAGAATCAGACCAAGCAATTTTCAAACCTCTACAGATGCTGGTATTTGATGCGTCGTGCACATTTTTGGTCATTACTCGAAAGCTTTTGAAGTTCAATACTCAGCCTAATTATCAATTAGGGACACTGACTGTATTGTACAAACAGTTCCACTTGGATCAGACATACCAACAAAAGCATTTAAAAAAGTTCCACCTCCACAGAAGTCAATCTCTGCGTGTGTGTGTGTGTGTGTGTGTGTGTGTGTGTGTGTGTGTGTGTGTGTGTGTGTGTGTGTGTGTGTGTGTGTGTGTGTGTGTGTGTGTGTGTGTGTGTGTGTGTGTGTGTGTGAGTGGATGGGTGGGCGGTTGGCTAGAATTTCTGTTTTTGGGGGTTAATGAGTGTGAGTGTGTGGGTGTAATATACTCTGTGTGCTCGTCAAAGCACATCAGCTTTCTGCCTGCCTGCGTGCCTACTTTGACAGGGTCTGTTTGGCTGGGTCTGTTATGGTGAGTTTGGTCTTTGACAGGTTGAGAAATCAACCAATTATATCCCAACTAAACAGAAATAGGAAGGAAGGGTGAGAGGGGGCTTGACTAATGTAGGAAAGAGTACCAACATACATCCCCAAAAGTACAGGGAGACCGAGACGGGCAGAGTCAAGGGGTGAAGACTAAATGTGGATGGAAGGGTGAGGAAGCAGATGACGAAAGTGGAGGGAGAGAGAGAGAGAGAGAGACAGCGCTTGGTGTTGGCAATGTTGGAGGGGGGTCGACGGGAGACTGGAGCTAAAGACAAAAGGGAGTGAGGGAGTGTGTGACAGAGGTGGAGAGGTGATTTTCTGCTCTGTCGTTTCTTTTCAGAAGGGATTAGGAGGACGAAGCTGCTGTGTGACAGGAAGAGTGGGGGATAACAGGTAGATAGGAGCAGAGGAGAGGGAGCAGGAGGGAGGATGGAAATCAGAGGAGTAGGGGGGGTGATAGGGGTGGGTGGATACACTATGATGTTGCATTGTCTCTGGGAATTATGTGAGACGGAGTATGACAGACTCTCCGACTTTGAGGATTCACATGTGTGTGCGTTTGGGCAGTATGTGTGCTGGCCTGTGTGTGAGTATTCATGAGCATAGGAAAAATGGATTTCTTGAGTTTTCTCAATAGGGGAGAACGGGGTTGGTAGTCACGTTTTTGACTTTCCTTTGAATTCCTCATAAACCGTATACTTAATAAATTCCCATTTAATTTTTAATGAAAGCTTAAAGTCTCGGGTAGGAATGGAGTGGTCTTACTCTCCTCATGTCTTGTTATTTTAATGGAGAAAAATAAAAAATGTAGACAGTTTTAAAAAATTATTTAAAATGTTTAGTTTCATTCAATACAACAACCTTACTCATCTCCTGCACCAAGACAACATAAACAGGAAAAATCATTCCTTTAAGTGCATTTTTTGTCCTTATATGACAATATTGTTCATTTCCTAACCCTAACCCTCTGACTGTCCTGACAAAGTTCCTGGTTATTTTGCTATCTTAAAAGAAAAAAAAGAAGTAGATAAATCACACCATATATGCATTTACCAACATGTGACAACCAACCCCAAAGACAATGTGACAAGCATCCCCAACTGGGATTTTTTGCTACCAGCAAAGCTAACAACCACAGGTTTTTGCTAAGAAAAAAAGCTACCTAACTATCACTCTCTCTTCATACTTTTTAATGATAATGATTGTTTTTATTATAAACTCATTGTGTAAAAACCTAGAAGAGAAACACTGAAGAGTTGGATAAATGCATTTTCACATGAAAAAAACACTAACCGTCCTCTCACCTTAATGTCAATCAGTTTACTCCAGAAATGTCCTTTGAAGTAACATCTCACCTAAATTCTGAAACTTTCAGTGCCAAAACTTTTTTAACAGCGCCCTCTAGGGACAGAGATCTGATGAATGTGACAACCAACCCAGTTCTCCCCTACTCAGTATAACAGTATTTTTTTCCTCAATTAGCTTAAGCAATTCTGAAACAAATTTCGTGTCTAAGTATAATTATCATATCATAGCTGCTAGGTGTATCTGAAAAAAATCAACTTTTTATAAATCTATCTATCAAAATATCTGCCTTGTTTTAGCTTGATAACAGGCATTCTTGATCTTTAGCCTACACACTGAAAATTGCATAGGCAGTGTTTCTGCTTATTTGTTCTTATTGATTGCATGAGTACGAGACAAAAGAAAACGAGCGGGGTCATATACAGACACATAGATGTATAAAAACATCTTTCCCCATTTCACAAACCAAAACCAATTTGTGGAAATAATAAATCAAAAGTAGAATAAAATAATAATAAAAAGCTTCGCTGTGGTAATTAGAAAATGGGGGGCGGGGGGGACTTTATCTAGACAAGAATTGCTTCAGTTGGATCTTTTTGTGTGATAAAAATAAGTAGATAACTGTCAATAACTAATTCTCACACATAATACTGCCAACAAAAGTGTTAAACCCTTCAGTTTTTGTAATTTTCATTTACTAGATATTTTCTTAGCACAGACAGCAGAGTTACTTTTTTCACATTTTAGCAAAATCTATCAGACAAATGAATAGGTTAACTTGCATGATTGGTATGGTATACATTTTACTTTTACTTTTGCATAAAGAGTTTGCTTTTATGAATTGTTTGTAATGAATAGAAAGGATCTGATGCATTTTCTCATGTGTCATTATGTTCAGCACATACAGAAACCAACAAAGGTATCACAGGACAAAAAGGTGGGAGATGGGATGTTTTGGTGGTTGTCAGATGAGCTTGTCTTATCACATCAGTCTCACTGGTCTAGACCTATGACACCATCAGGCTCAACAGTACATTTTAGCATCCAAGAGTCACGCATGGCTGGTGATGTGTGTGTATTGACCTCTGTATTCCTCTCTCTGTCTTTGTATATACAGGCGTCCCCAGCTGCACTGGCTAAGAGTGTTTTGGCAGAAGTCCCTAACCAGGTGGTGGATTACTACAATGCTAAAGGCATCACACCCAAGTGTATGTCAGACTATGAGTCCACAAGAACCTTTAGCCCCTGACAAAGGACTACAACGCCCACATACACTCATATATCATATACTGTACATTTACATACTGTATAATACATATATACATACTGTATAATACATACATGAGGAAAGCACAAGCACACACCAACATGTACACACAACATTCATATATACAGTAGTCTAGCTCAAGAGAATTAGCTCGTTCTGGTGAAAAACTAACCCATTGATGACTGTTGCATGTTTGGCCACAATGGCATCACCTGGGAAATTATTACTATCTACTGTATATCTGAAAGATGTTTATAGAAATAAGTGCAGTCTTCTGAACCAGCATGCAGACCCAGACTATAGCCCACCCAAAGAAATGACACTTCTACCTTATTTAGATAACTAGCAAGTTTGTAGACCAAAAGATGTGTGAATAGGCAAGCCAAAACATGTGACTGTATAACCTAAAATGCTTAGAATTAGCATTGCAAATGGTATTGATGGGAATAGTAATGTCCCTGTTAGTGTACTGCATAAATGCATGCATAATTCTGCTCCTGCTAATATCCAATCTCCAGTAGCTTCTTGCTAGTTACAAAATAAAGTATCTCTGTCATTCAAATGACATTCAGGGTTGTCTTGGGTGTTTTGGGTTCTTTTCTACAGTTTTCTTTGAGATTTTGGAAATGAGTAACTAAATAATTGTAATAATTTCTTAATAATCTTCTTACATTGTAAAGATTTTTGGGAGGATAGCCAAGCGTGTGTGGTAGACACTCATCTGTGAAGCTAAAAACTTTTTTTCCTGTATTCTGCATGTTGATTATAATAAAGACATTTTGGTTTTCTCACTTTGTGTCATCTGCCGTTTGTGTGTATGTGTGTGCTTGTATTAATCATTGTGGGGACTCACCTCTTATTTGGTGACAAATGTGTGCCGTATGCAGTATGGAGGTATAATCTAGAAATATTAAAGTAGGTCTGATATACTTACCTCAGCCCCGTGACCCTCTGTATGCCACTGGATATGCAGTCTATTTGTATATATAGTGACACTCATTCTGTCTCACCCTGCCTCATTGTTGAATGAACCACCACTCTACAATACTTCAAACTGCCGCACACACTTCCTTCAAACACACAAGCACTTTCATCCATAACATCTATCTTTTAATCTATTTCCCAAACAGACATTAAAATGCAAGAATAAATAATTTCACTAATCTCCATATCTTTAATGAGGGTGAACGAAAGTTGGGCTGTTTTGAGAGTACACTCCATACGTGCCTCACTCTCAGATAGTCAGATCAGTATTCAGTACATGCTGATATCTCTTTCCCAATCAGAGATCATCCACATCAGAAGAGTTGCACTGAGACCGAGAGGATTGTGTATAGAGACCAACTAAAAACCTTTAAATGCAAATAATACTCTAAGGTATAGAGTTTGATAGAATAAACAGCACACTGATTCATGGGCAGAGTATGTTCTACTAATTCAGACCACTGTCAAAGAGGAGGTCCAATTATATAGGGATTGCTTTACTTGACAATTGATAGATTTAAACACATATCAAATACATCACATGTACCTGAATGGATCATGGTGTGAGATTGCTTTTGTCAACTGCTGTTTTCAAGGTCAAGAATGAACTTTGGTGCTCACCTTTTAAACCACCAGTCCTTAAAGTGCTCAGAACATCAACAACTCCATCATGATAGAAAATCTCCATCAGCTGCTGATGGTCATGTAATATGACCAAACAGTATTGGCATTATGACGGCTACTAGGTATAAAATCGTCATCATCGGTAAGCTTTATATTACACTTAATGGCCTCTAGGAACACCTGTACAGTTTAATGCAATGGAAAACAACAGCTCTGCTTTAAATTCTACATTTATGAAGTATAGCTATACATTTTCAGTTTTTGTTGACATTGTCAAGAAGGTGATAATTTGTTGTGTGTGTGTGTGTGTGTGTGTGTGTGTGTGTGTGTGTGTGTGTGTGTGTGTGTGTGTGTGTGTGTGTGTGTGTATGTTTATTATTGAGGTCATAGTGGGTGATGGTGGTGTATTAGGGTGCATTATATTGAATGGTGTTCCTAAAATTGTGTCCACTCCATACATGAGGGGAGCAAAATACTATGAAACACCGGAAAATGCATTAACTTCGAAAAGGTTAAATTTATGGAAGAACTGTTATATTGAATTGAATTAGACTGCACAGGTCTACTTAATAGAAGTGGCCGGTGACTGTGTATTATAAATTCAGACATGTGCAGAACCTTTGAGACTATGAAACTGTGTGCAGCGGAATTGTTATGTTGCGTACCGGAAGTACTCAGGGTGACATTTACAACAGGAAGAAAACGAAGGCATGGCTGTGGATATGTCCCCTTGAAGACATCTTTTCTTTTATATACATGTAAAATATAAGGTTATAAATATATAAGTGTGTAGTGTAGAGTGCGCGATGGCGACGTGGAGCTGTCGGTTTCTTCTTCTGCGGGGAACTGGAGTCATTTCTCTCCGAGCAGCAGCTGAAAGGTGACCAAATGGAGCTTAAGTAAAAGCTACACCGGGTTATTTTAGTCTAATATTGGCACGATACTGCAGTTTAATTTAGTTATGGTCCTGCTGTCTTTATCTGGGACTTTAAATCTGCTAAAGATGTTCGTTAACGTTATAATGTCGTCATTTAAAATGTATTAAAGTGAATAGGCTCTTGTACTTAATGATGTCGTCAGTTAGTAGCTGCTATGTTTTAACTGGTTACGATGTAATTGCACATATTTTCAGTAGTTCCCCTAGATAAGTGGTTTCTAATGATTGGCAAGGCTATTATTATTTTACTTGGGCATTGTTGTAGTGTTTTCATTGCAGAAACATAGTTGTTATATGTTATAATTGACTTCTTACACAGCATAATAACTTCACAGTGCCTCTAACGGTACAACAACAAGTATTTCAAGGAATGCTTTCATAGCCATCTACACTGGGACTTCTGACTGAACAGGCTTAATACAATCAATTATAATACATATAATCTGTACTGCACTTTTCATTCACAATGAGTAGATGACTAGTCTTAATATGACCAAAGTCTCCCAGGATTTCAGTCTTGGTGATTCGACATTAAGCAGCAACATTTTTGCAGCTAAAATGTCGAAACACTGGAGTTGAACGTTAATGATTTGGTTTTGCACTTGCTATAATATTTGAAATTCTAGCAGGACGGATCATGTTTGCATCATAATTTTAACTGAAAAAGTAGTAAATTGAGGTTGGTGTGATTTTTGCTGGCGTTTGCACTGTGTATGATTTATACGCCAGGGCATCCCTGCAGCTCCACAGTACTTCATTTATACTGGTACACTTTCACATTTAATCTTTATGAAAATTTGCAGTTTACAATTTGGATATTACACTTATCCATATTGTGATTTTAATACAGTTTCAAGTAACTGTGCAGCCCTATGCACCATGTGTGAATCTTCTTGTTACTCCTAAGCAAGGACACCACTGCAGCTGTTTGACATGTAATGTGGTCAACTTAGAAGCCTAAAATAAATGGACTGATGAGATCTTAAGCAACATGGCTACATTTTAGTAAGTGTGAGTCATGAAGGACATAATTAAAATTAGTACTGAAATTATTTGCTGATTGATAAGTTCGTTGTCAGATTTAATCAAGAACAATTTGGATAATATGAATTAAATTCTCAAATGTTGGGATTTGTTTCCCTTTTTTTGTTATATGATTGTTAAACAAGTATTTGATGTTTTTGTTTTTTTTAAATCCTCACCTTTTGTGTGTGTATTTTACTATTTTCTGACTTTTTTTATAGACTTTTTTTTATTTTTATAAATGCTTGTTTGAGTTGTCAGATTAATCCAACAGAACAATAACTTGTGGTAAAACCCTTCTGCCACACAGCTATGACTATGTTTGGCCATTATTAGCGTAATTCTAGAGGAAAGTGATGATCTTGCTGGAAAATAACTGCAACCAATTGACATCTTTTCTCTTGCAGCCCTGTCCAGTCACTGGGTTGTGTTAGGACAGTAAAGACCACAACATGGTTTGAAGAGCACCTCACAGAGGACAACCAGAGGTACATGAGGAAGAGCATTGCACAGGAATTCAGAAAACAGACTGCTGAAAAGCTCAACCCACTCAAAGATGAACCCTGGCCGCGAAATGAGTGGACAGAGGGTTGGTGTCATGATTAGAGAGAGCTGTGCACATCTTTGAATCTTCCTCCTACTGACTGTCGCTCTTAACGTCTTTTAATCTGTCTTCTTTTTAGGAAGTCGAAGAGTTGGGTTAGTAGCAGTGAAGTTGGGGATGGCTCCTGTCTGGACAAAAACAGGAGAAAGATTTCCAGTCACGATGCTGCAGGTAACACACACACATGCACACCTGTTGCTTTCTTTGTTGTATTTTAACATTGTATCACGATTGCATCAGCTGCATTACTCAGGAATGATAATGTGTGTTTATGCTTGTAATCCATAATGAAATAACCAGCGGGCCAGAAAAGCAGTCATTGGACTGGATGCAAGAATAGCAAATACTTAAATAACACATTTAAATATCACCTGCAGGCTTAGATCTTAGCAATGCTTCAGTGTTCCTCTGCAACTTATTTGTTCCTTACAGCAATGTGTACACTGGATCTCAGTTGTATTCAGCCCACGTTTTAATCTCATAGACTAATCTGTTAGATTTCAGACTGCTGAAAACTGAGGTGACAGACAGGAGATGGACTCTCCAGCTTCTTCTGTGAAACTACCTACTTCCTTCCCCCAAAGAGGATAAACAGTTTTAAAGAAAACATGCTGAAGATAGCTTTGTTAAGAATAATGCCTCTTAGTATGTGTCTATCTTTTTAGGAAACAAGAATGAGAATGGACAGATGTAAAGGTGTAATTTATTTATTCAGTCCTTGATAGATGGTTGTTGGACCGGTGTTAGGGTTTCGCTTGTTGAATGCAAAGTTGTTTTGAAGTCCTCTCACACTGCTCCATCACGCTTCAGTCAGAGTTTGTCAGAGGGAGAGGTTTTGGCAGGCTGATTTTCAGTCAACAGAAGGGGAGAGAGAGAGCGAGAGAGAGTGTAGAGTGACTGGAGGGGCTGAGATGAGAGCGAGCCGAGAGAAAGCAAATGTCAGAGACGCTCACTGCCAAGTGTGCGTGTGTGTGCGTGTGTATGTGCATGGCTCCTGTAGAGATGTCAGTGTTAACATTTTTATGTCATGAACTTTACTTAATTTCAAAAGGCCATTCTGAAATTTCGATCCTCGTCTACTGATACACTTTTGTCACACTTTTTTTCTTTTCATTTTTCCTTTGAGACAGGAACAGTCTGTACTTGATGAAAAGTAGAACATTTAACTTTTTGTTTTCTCAGAGCACAGTACTCCCACCACTTTGGATTGTTGGTACATGTTTTTAAACTGAAAGTGTATCATAATGCAGGGAATAAATACAGTAGCGGTTTGATTTGTTAAGGAAAGGAGTAGAATTCAGTTACACGGCTATCATAATGTGTCACAGGTGATTTGCAATGTATGCTGTAATGCAAAATATATGATTTCATCCTATTGTATTTGGCCAAAATATCCTGATAGTAAAGTATCATGAATTAAACCTGTAACATGATATTAATAAGTTTTACCACAGAGACTTTCATTTAATTGCTTTTTTATGTTGTTGCTTCTGATTTTGAAACAAGCATCTGTGGATTTTTTTTTTTCAGGTTCAGGACTGCCACGTATTAAAGCACCTGTCTAAAGAAGAATATGACGGAGACACTGCTGCTCTTATTGTTGGAGGAAAAAACGTATCGCCATTCCAAGTAAGAAATTGTTGTAAATGTTATTAGAAACACAAGTGAAAGGTTTTCATCTTAATGTAGACATTTTATGGTATCTAATCATTTAGCTTTAATTTAGTTCATTAGCAAATTACCATTAGCAAGAGTATTACATTAGTTACCTTTTTAATTAGTAATAAACTTATTAAGATAATTGTAGAAATTTGAAATGCATCTGTTTTGTTAAACCACCGGAGACACAAGCAACGACCAGTGAGCTGACGTGAAACATGTAAAAAACATGTAAAATCTTTTTTTTTTTTTTTTTTAAGAGGTGGAATAGTGTATTTTTCAATGTATGAAAAGGAATTAGTGATGTGAAACAATATTTGTGTTCAGTGATGGACAGCAGTGTTTATAATCAGCAGCTGTTCCAATACAGAAATGTCATTTAATTGTAGTAGAGTGCTTATTTATTTTTTATCTTCCAATATTTTGAAAAATGTCCAGCATTAGTCGACAACAGTAATTCACTCAGATGTTTAGGCTTTCAGAAAGTGTGTTTATTTGGATCAGCCGTGCTGTGTCGTGTGTTTACACAAGAGCTGAGCCATGGTAACATTTTCACATCGTGATTCTGACTCTACAAAAAAAACTGCAAACTATTAGAAATAGAGCTGAAACTGATTACTTTATAAACCGTTGAATGTACCGAACTACAGGATTTGATCATATTATACAAAAGTCACATAAATCATTTGTTACACTTATGAATTAATGGTTTATTTGAAACATCGCTCAGCCGTATTTTACACACCATACTGCTCACACACTCATGTTTTTGCTCATTTCAGCTGCGGCTATGTTTCACAATCATGCAACAAATCAAATCAGCGTGACAGCTTTATGGAAATGTAACTGAATTTTGTCACTCCCATTTAGCATGGAGCTTATATCAGGCCTCCAGATGCTAAACCCTTTTATAAATACAAGTCCATAGTCAGGAAATGACAGTCTCCCATAGCGAGCATATTTCATCTAAGCTGTCTAAATAAATGGCTTCACAGTAGATTTCATAGCTGCTTTGTCCCACCAACAATAACAACCCCAGTTCATACTGAGAGTGTCTCTGATGCTTGTAATAAACTCGAAGGTCTCATCGTTGACCCAGACCGCTGTCAACTGAGGTGTCAGACCGCAGATTGACTCTTCAGTTTATTCTGTCAACCCACCTGCTATCTTCCACCAAAGAGGATAAACTGTCTTAAAGAAACCATGTTGAGTATAGTTGTGTTAAGAATAGTGCCTCTTAGTATGTATGAGGAGAAATTTAAACGTTACATCCATCTCTTTTTTTTTAAGATAAAAGAGCGAGGATGAATAGATTAAGGTGTAATTTATTCATTGAGTCTTGATAGATGCTTGTTGGGCCACTGTCAGGGTTTCACTTGTCGAATGCAAAGTTGTTTTGAAATCCTCTCACACCTCCATCACGCTTCAGTCAGAGGCAGAATTTGTCAGAGGGAAAGGCTTTGGCAGGCTGATTTTCAGTCAACAGAAGGGGAGAGAGAGACAGTTTAGAGTGAGTGGAGGGGCTGAGATGAGAGCGAGCAGAGAGTAAGCAAATGTCAGAGATGCTCACTGCCAAGTATGCGTGCGTGTGCCTGCCTGCCTGCGTGCGTGTGTGATTGAGTGCATGCGTGTGTATTTGGCTCCTGTACAGTCATAACAGACCCACAGTTATTTTAAAATGCCAAAAGTCCAACTGCTGCTCTCATCTCATTCTTTTTTATCACCCATCCTTACATTTCTTTTTATCTCTCTGATTGACAGAGGTCTGAAAAACAACTGGAGATGTTCAGGAATGCAGGCGTGCCTCCAAAACAGAAAGTCACCGTCTTTAAAGTCACAGACAATGCCCTCATCAAGCCAGGTATATACTCATACATTACATTTAACCGCTGCACTGTCTGTGTCACACAGTGGACTTTAACATCTGATGCTGGCCAGAAAGACAAGTTTACTCCAAGTTTTTAATGTATTCTTGTTTGTTGTGTGTTCAGGCACTCCTATCTATGCAGCACATTTCCGTCCAGGCCAATATGTGGACGTCACAGCCAAATCGTAAGTTCTGGTCTGCCAGTTATCGTGCCTCACTGGCTCTCTCTCTTCTTGGCTTGTGTCTCTAGATCTTGCCCTCGTTCATCTCAAGCACAACATTCTGAAAGATAGAGAGCAGTTTCTTTTTATGTATATCATTATCCTCTGATAAAATTCAACTATCTAGCTTAAATATGAAGGTGTGCACATGCATTTTTCTTCATTTTCTTTTCTGTATGTGTTTGTTTAGCATTGGTAAAGGTTTTCAAGGTGTAATGAAGCGATGGGGTTTCAAAGGTCAGCCAGCCACCCACGGCCAAACCAAAACTCATCGTAGACCAGGAGCTTCTGGACCTGGAGGAGTAAGACACACATGCACATGCACACTCACGTGTTTGTCTTTACATCCTTCAGAGGACACTCATTGACATAATGCATTCTTTAGCCCTTAACCATAACAATCACAGCTAAATGCCTAAACCCAACCCTAACCCTAACTTTAAAATCAAGGTAAAGCTAAAACCTAAAATGTCCTCAAAACACTTGGTTTTCAGCTGAAATTGTTTTTTCTCAAGGATAAAAAGACATGCGTACACACACGCAGACACACACACACACACACACACACACACACACACACACACACACACACACACACACACACACACACACACACACACACACACACACACACACACACACACACACAGTAAGATGCTCATCCATGCCAGGTACAAACACTGGGTTCCAAAAATCCATTAATGTGACCATGTGTGTTATTCATCATCTGTGTCTAGGATCCAGCCAAAGTTTTCAAAGGAAAGAAAATGCCCGGCAGAATGGGGAACACCTACATCACAGCTTTTGGACTGAAGGTACACACACTCACAAGGACACGCATTCACACCTCACAGTCGTAGTCACGAACTTGTTTGCCCTTGACTGCAATTTCAGTTCAATATTCTCTCATCAGCCTCCTCGCCGTCTCTCTCTCTCTCTCTCTCTCTCTCTCTCTCTCTCTCTCTCTCTCTCTCTCTCTCTCTCTCTCTCTCTCTCTCTCTCTCTCTCTCTCTCTCTCTCTCTCTCTCTCTCTCTCTCTCTCTCTCTCTCTTCCAGATTTGGAGGGTCAATACAACCTATAATGTGCTGTATGTTCACGGCTCTGTCCCTGGCCACAGGAACTGCTTACTGAAGGTAAAAACATACACACACTCGGAGTAAGGCGTGAAGTCGAAGGTCAACCCTTGCATGCTTAGTGTTGTGACAGGGACAGGTGACCTTGCACCTGTAAAGCAGCGTCACACCTGCAAGACAGTGTGATCCATCTTCATTGACACTGTGCTGGCTCAGCAGTGTGTGTATGTGTATGCATCTGTCTGTGTGTTTTTCTGGGAGGCAACGAGAGCGTGCACTTTAATGATGTTAGTTATATCCAGAGCATCCATCTCCATACTCAGCATTGTGTAGGTGTGTGTGTGTGTGTGTGTGTGTGTGTGTGTGTGTGTGTGTCCTATTATTTGTTTTGCAGACAAGTGATAATGAATACTAATGTGCACTGCATTTCACCCACCTCAGCCCTCTCCTATATGCATGTACGTGCACGCACACGCACACACACACACACACAATACCTAGATGCACTTCAGATTATATTACACTAAAGGGTACACACGCAGGTTAATAATGTTTGCTCATTATTCTTTGGTTTTACTGTTGTCTATGGCCCTGCAAAATGAGGAACAGTCATGTTTTACTGAAATTAAGACCAGGGCTACTATTAGTTATGATTTTCATCATCAGTTAATCTGAATCATTTACAGCAGTTGTTCTCAAACAGGGCGACGGGGCCCCTGGGAAACATAGATCAAACAATATAATACTACATTTTATTCATACAGCCCTTTTACTCAGAGACACTTTACATGGATAAACAAAATGGAAAAAAGAAGTTACACACAACAAGAACAACAGAGCAGAGAAGGAAAGCCACAGTGTTAAAAGTAGCAAACAAATGCATTAAAAGACAAAGAGACATAGTCTGATTTAAATCTAACTGACAGTTGAGAGTAGGCTGAAAGTGGCAGTGGGTTTTGAGACCTTTTTTTAAAACTCGGGAGGGTTGCAGAGTGTTTAATGTCTATGGAGATGGATCCAAAAAGTGTGTGCATCGATGGAGATGGTCAGGTTCATAGAGCCACAGCAGAGAGGTGTGGCTGAGAGAGACTAAAGCTGAATGAATATGATTAGGGCACACATGTACAATATTAAACATTAATGTTACCACTTGATGTACTGTGGCAGCTAATTTTCATCTCCAGTACCTTAATAGAAAATATTTTTTAATTACTCTGACCATAAAAAATAAATAAAATTTAACTGGGCTTGTTTTATTGGTAGATTCCTTATAATGAGGTGTATGGGTGTTGTTCTGACATTAAAACATGACAAAATATTTGAAAAAAAGATAATTTAAAAACAATTACATTTTTTGCAAATAGCCATCACACATTTTCCAGAGCCAAATGTGACTTCTTCAAAATTCTTGTTTTTTCTTCTACCAACAGTCCAAAACCCAATCACATTCAATTTAGAATGAATGAATGAAACAGAAAAGCAGTAAATCCTCACTTGAGAAGCTGGAACCACAGGCTGTCTGATATTTTTGAATAATAAACAATCAAAGTTGTCGGCGACACATTTTTTGTTTGATAAATAGTTTCAGTGTCAAGACAAGTGTGTCTTCACAGCTATTATAACACATCCTCACTGTAGTGTGTGTGTGTGTACGCAAAATGTGTTCAAAATTAGTAACTCATGCACAGTCACACTGTTATTTTGGGGATTTGTTACATCAATGATGACGACCCTTCGCTCTCAGCATCACTTATTAAGTGTGTGTGTGTGTGTGTGTGTGTTCCAGGTGAGGGACACAGTGATGCCAACCAGGAGCTCCACCCTGCTCAACCCTCCTTTCCCCACCTATTTCACAGAAGAGGAAGTCGACCTTGATGAAGACCTCTACGATGATGACCTGTTTGTTCACACAGAGCCATCAATAACCCTCACCTGACCACACAATACACACACACACACCACACGTTCATACCTAAACCTGCTAACTGTATCTGGATCCTGTAATAAAATCTAATTCCTCTGAAAAGCTTGAGCCACACTTTGTATTTTCTTGTGTGTGATACTACAGCAATGAACCCGTCTGTTTGATCCAAACAGTTATTATGATCCCTTTCTCCCAAAACCATGGTAACTGTAGGAGTGATGATGTCACTAGAGGATCCCCTAGCAGAAAAAGAGAGTGGAGAAAAAAAAGACAATGAAACAAAACAAGAGAGATACGGTGGAGGAATGTGCAATATCTGTGCAGGACGCAGGATAGAGTGAGGAGGGGGGTGCTGGTTACAAAGAGTTGCAGAAAGCCGAGTGAAACAGTGATGGGAATACAGAGAGAGGAGGAAAAGAGAAATGCAGGTAAGGGTGGAGGAATGAATGGAGTGTAAGCCATGGAGGCAAATACAAAGGCCGGAAAAGAAGGTTAGAGATGATCCGGTGTAGGTGGGGAGGAAGGGATGGAGGCTGACAAAGGTTGACATTTGTGCATAAGAGGATAAATGAGGACATTAATGTTGCAGCAGGAACCACTGGGTGCTTAAGTCTGCGTGTGTCATTGTGTTCAGCAGTATTTAAATGAGAAAACTGCAAGCTGGGGGTCTGACAGATCCCCTCCTGCACCATGTGTCCCCTCCTAAAATGATAATCATGTCCTCCAAAGTGTTGGACTGTGTTTAGTGTAATTGTATCCTCAGAGGCTTGTATGTGATTCAATCCCTCTGTTTGTTGGTCCCTGTTCTGTATTTGCCTTGTAATTGACAGCAGGCTTTTGTCTGCGGATGCACACACCATCGATGCTTTTTCTCCTAATTGAAACGACACAACAAGAATCAGAAATGCGTCACATGCACTAGTTGACTGTCATTTAGATTTTTTTTTTTTTTAAAGATGTGAGGTGATGGTGCAGTTTGTGGCAAATAACGTCCTGCTCCATATAACATGCCACAGCTTGTAAGTTCATGAGGCAGCAGCAGGTTCTTTGAAATGGTAATGATATCGTTTGAAAGTCCTGCTCTGTGGAGCCTGCACATCATCAGGCTCTTGTGGGGGTGGACGAGAGGAGAGGAGGGGGGGTAAAGGGGGTGGGAGGAGAGTCTTTGCTTGTTAAAGCAGCAGATCTGAAAGAAAAGACAAACTCCAGCCTCATTTCTTTAGCTGTGGTCTTGTCTGACTTTCATTAAAAAAAACAAAAAAACACTGCACTGCATTGTTAACTTACACCGATCAGCCATAACATTAAAACCACTTGCCTACTATTGTGTAGGTCCCTCTCGGGCCACCTAAACAGCTCTAGTATGTGGCACCAAGATATTAGCAGCAGATACTTCGCAGATACCTTAATTGCGAGGTTCAGACATGTTATTCCAGCACATCCCACAGATTCTTGACCAGATTGAGATCTGGGGAATTTGGAAGCCAATGCAACACCTTGAATTCTTTGTCATGTTCCTCAAACCACTGCTGAACAATTTTTGCAGTGTAGCATGGTGCATTATCCTATTGAAAGAGTCCACTGCCATCAGGGAATACCGTTGCCATGGAGGGGTGTACTTGGTCTGCAACATGTTTAGGTAGTTGGTATTTGTTCAAAGTAACATCCACGTGAATGCCAGGGCCCAAGGTTTCCTAGCAGAACTCCATTCAGAGCATCACACTGCCTATGCCAGCTTGCCTTCTTCGAATAGTGTGTGGTGCCATCTCTTCCCCAGGTAAACGAGCAGTACATGATCTAAAAGAAAATGTGATACATCAAACCAGGTCACCTTCTTCAGGAGCTCCATTGTTCAGTTCTGATACTCAAATGCCCAAATGTACGCACTTTGGCCGATGGACAGGGGTCAGCATGGGCACTCTGACCAGTCTGTGGCTACGCAGTCCCATACTCAGCAAGCTGCAAATCCACTGTGTGTTCTGACACCTGTCTATCATAGCCTGTATGAACTTTTTCAGAAATTTGTGCTACAGTAGCTCTTCTGAGGTATTGGACCCCTTTTGGTAACCCCTTAATGCCTGCTGTTTTGGAGAAGCTCTGACCCAGTCATCTAGCCATCACAATTTGAACCCTGTCAAAGTCTCCCAGATCCTCATACTTACCAATTTTCCTGCTTCAAACACATCAACTTCAAAAACTGGCACTTGCTGCCTAATATATCCCACTCCTTGACAGATGCCATTTTAACGAGATAATCAATGTTATTCACTTCGTCTGTCAGTGGTTTTAATGTTTCAAGTTAGATAACTGGCAATTTTTCAGATAGCATATTGAACTTAGTCATCCGATGAAATAATGAATTTATTCAAGAAAAGAAAAAACATCTTAAAATATGGACAGTACACCATCTGTCGAATGTGATAATGTATGTAAAGGGGTCACTAGTGTTTTCAAACATTAACATGCCCAAAAGGATTTGCCGGCATAGCTATATCTCACTTCCACTGTCACTTCTGCATCAGTGCAAATTGTTCACAGGAGAGATGTGAGGCAACTTAAAAGGCTCCAAAAATGTATTTTTAGTTTTCTGTTTTGAAGCGGGTAGGGCACAACCTGGAGAATAGTGATGGCATACATTTCTGTGCGCCAATCAGGATTTAGTAATATTTGAATCAAAATGTACCAACAGCTGTGAGGTTTTCAGTTTATGTTGTCAGAAGTGTCAATCAAATCTGATCAAACACATCCCCAATTAAGTAGTTTAGCTACATTTTTTAAATAGTAAAACTTGCATAATGAGTTTTAAATGACTATCTAACCCTAACCCTAACCCTCTAACAGAGCATTAAAGGGAAAATGATCAAATGCTGTGTCATTTAATGTTCAACGTTCAGAGACCTGAAAGTTTGCTTGACTGCAATTGCAGTCCCGAAGGATTTGTGTCGTGACACAAGACTTACTTTGACTACACTTGAGACTCGTCTTAAAAACAGCCAATGACTTGTTGAGCAGTGGGAACAAGAAACAATTTTAATTCAACATGCCCGAGCAAGCCTGCGTGCATCAGTTCACAGAATTCACCTCTTAGTGGAAAACACACACAAGTTTTCACACCTCGATATTTCAGCGCTCCCATCAACCCCACACATGCATTCCCTCGTCTGTCAAACTGATATCTGATCCCAAAAATTTGCATTTGCTAATTAATGAGCCGGGCAAGTTTTGGCTCAATCGTAACATTTTGGGGCCATCTTGGAGTGTTTGAGTGAAGGTTGGCCTGAAATTGTGACCCCAGTCTGACATGATGGATCAGCTGCTTTGCTTCTGCTGGCTCAACACATACGAGATCTGATTTCCATTAGTAAAGAGGACATACTCACACACTGTCTCTCTCTTATTGCTTTCCACACGCACACCGACTTTCTCTGTCACAAACACACACACACACACACACACACACACACACACACACACACACACACACACACACACACACACACACACACACACACACACACACACACACAAACACATTATTTTAAAGTCTCCTTAGCAAGCAAAGATTATCCATCCAAGACTGGTCAGCGCTTACGTTGCTGCTTCTTTGCAGAGTTTACACAAAAAGTGTTGCACTGACTCCCATTTCAACACAGACACACACAGATCAGCATGTGTTTGTGTGTGTTCCTTGCGATATGAATTATTGAGTGTGTTATTTGAGGGGTAGCTGGCTCTTGAACACATTAACTCCCTCGGTCAGAGAGCCAGTCGTAAGTCTGCAGTGACAGGAGCAAGTGGCTGCATGGGAGAGAGCAGGGAAATGAAGGGATGTTAATTCAATTTCACGCTGACTTGTATCAGTCAGCAATGATATCATAAAGTGTTTATATAAGCTCTCAAGTCAATTAACACAAGGAACAAAATGAATTAATCTTTTCACCAGAAAGAGAACATGAAGTTATTTTCATTGGACTGAGTATAATCACAGTCTGCAAATAAGAGGAGTCAGAGCGCCATTTAAAATTTATAATAGAATTGCTTGTGAATTGATTGATGCTCTTGTGTTGCATAATGTTTTGTTTCTTTCATGGCACATTTTTTAGACGAAAAAGCAGCATCAGTGACACAAATCCTTAAATTATGTTCATACTTTTATTCAAGCTTTGACAGCGTTGAGAATATTGCTAACTAATAATAATGTAATCCAATAAAAATGCTTTTTCAGGACTAAATGTGGAAAGAGAGAAGATCCCTGCTCATAATTTCACATGACAGACTATCACCACACATCCCCTTAAGCCTTTCTCCCGGTGGTCCTGCTGTGCCGAACCCCTCCCACCCGTACACACCTGCGCCTCGCGTGTGTGTGTGTGTGTGTGTGTGTGTGTGTGTGTGTGTGTGTGTGTGTGTGTGTGTGTGTGTGTGTGATGCCTCCCACCCACATTGGTAAATTTGGGTTCCTTCCTTCCAGCACCACTGGGGGAAAGCAGGGTGCAGCCTTTGGGTCCCCACCTTTCTCTCCACAGGTGTTTCTAGTGCGGGCTTGTGTGTGACGGTGTATGTGTGTGTGCGTGTGTGTGTGTGTGTCGCTCTACTTACGTGACTTTACAAAATCAGCGCTTTTTCATTACCTTTCATTGTTCTCTTTCTCTTTCACACACACTTTCTGTCTCTATTTCCGTCACTCTTTCCCCTCAATTACAGCCCACCTAGGATTTATTAAACATCGCCATGGTAACAAGGACCAAAGCAGAATGGGAAAGTACAGTAAGCATGAGAACAGGGAAAGTTCTGGGACAAAGATTGACCATTCATAGTCGTGTGTAAATGTTTACTTAAAAACTCTTTGACTCACAGTTCACAGAAATGTTAAAGTGGCTCATTACACCATTAGATGTTTAAATGTCCTTAACTTTCACAGCATCGGCATGTACTATAAAACCTTGCAGTATTTTTGTGGGGTTTAAATGAGCCGTGTTGTGACTGGGAGGTAAATGTCAGCAGTTTACAGCCGGAAACCTTCGCCACAAGAATGTGACCACGGGATATCAAGTAAATCAATATGGAAGCCAAGGGAGGAGGTCTTTCTCCTCATGTTTCCTGTCTGTCTGCACTCATTCTCTAATAAAGGCAAAAGGTAAAAAAATAATCTTAAAAAAACAAAACTTGGTCAAAGTAGTGTGTTGAAAAACAAAGGTCTACAGACATATCAGGCTTTAGACACATACAAAATACCTGTAAGTAGGGTGAGTTCACTATTGATTTGGCTCTGCACAAGTTTTACTGACAATAAGAAAAATATAGAAAATGACCAACCTTATCCTTTAAAGGAAGAGGTTGACAATATTAACATATTTAATATATAACATCTGTTATTGAATAGACAAACACTATTTGGCCTGTCACTATACTTTCAGACTTCTTCTTCCTGTCAGTGGATTTGCTCCTATTTAAATCTTTTAAATGGCTCACAAATATGTAGTTTCCCTTTTTTCAACTGTCAAGTACTTTCCTGAAACAGCTGGGCATTGCAGTTTTCAGCAAACATTACTCAGTGCATTTTTGGACTGGAAATACACAACAATACCTGTTGTTCTGGACAACATTGTAGTTTATTGCACAGAGGAATAAAATGTATCAGGCTCTGCCTGCAGGCACTAGTTGTCAGTGGAATCAATTAATTGCTGGTTTTGGTCTTTTCACAGAATTTGTTGACAGTAATAGAAATACAGAATATCAGCAGACTTATCCTTAAAGAGGGTAGTTCATCTCAACCACACAAAACATATAATATACAAAACATAGGGGTATCTAAAAATTCAATTTTATTTATTGAATTTAGAGATATGTGCAGGCTGGACCTCTGTCATCACCCCAATACCACAGAGGTGAATATAATTCTGTTTGTGTTACTCAACTCATAAAAACAGCACATTTAATCAAATCCAGACAAATAAAACCAAAACTATCTAAATGTTGAGAATAAGAACATATCTTTTTTCTTATTTTTGGGTTTAAGTTGTGGTTTCTCAAAAGAAAACACACATTTTCTCTTGCACGCGCCCACAAATGCACACAAAATGATGACATTTTTCACTCCTGAATAGAAAGCCATTTAGCCTGCCTCACAGAGAGAGGAGCGGACACAAAAGCAGCAACACAAAGAGAGAGGGAGAAAGACAGTGAGTGGGGGGTCTCATATCTCATATTGTGGGGAGTAAAAAACATTTAAAAAATGTAAACCTTCAAAACGATGTACACAGAAATAAAGTTAATGTATCTATTGTGCATGAACAACAGATAAATGAATCCAAAAACCAAATTACACACTCTATTTTAGATTAGGCAGGCAGCATCTCGTCACCTTTTCTTTGCTGATGAAAGTAAACAAACAGATGAATTAAGGCTCTGTCAAACATGATTACAAATCAAATTGAGTTTTGTGTAAGCATGCACTGTGCTGTGTGGGTATTCCACTAATTATAAAAACCTTCAACTGACATTCATGTGTTTGTGTGTTACACACATAGGAGAGGGCAGAGTGGGAGCATGGGAGAGAGAATTACATCTGTTTTGGGTCAGCAAAACAGTAACAGCCTTACTTAAAGAGGCAGTAATCAAGCTGCCAAAGGGCATTACACTCTAATCTTTAACACACACCCTTACACACAAAACCTTACTTCCCCACACAACACGCACACACACACACACACACACACACACACACACACACACACACACACACACACACACACACACACACACACACACACATACAATAGGCAGAAATATTATGTAGTCCACCCAGCACAGATCACATAGTATGCACACACACACACACACATACACACACCTGTGCACTATCCTGCCTCTCATCTCCTCCTCTGCAAAACTTTGAGATTATCAGATATAATCCAGATAGCTACATGATAATAATATCAATTATTACAGCATCATGTTAAATCAGCACACATTCTTTCAGTTGACACAGAGTGAATGTTAATGAAGATGCAAATCAGCGGTATCACAAGTGCTAGCGGGTCTTATCTGTATGTACAGTAGTAGTGCATGCTGGACTGGACTGTGGGGCAACACTGACTCTCAGTGGTTCATACTGGATCTGCACAAACACACAGAGAAGTGGGGCAGCAGACTGGAAGGGAGGTTGTACAAGGTAACATCTCAGAGGAGTGAAGTGTAGAGAAAATGGTCTTTTTAGAGATATGTGTAAGGTTGTGCTTGTGCAGACACAGTACTGATTCAGTTTTTGGTGAGGAACACTGTGTTTGTGGACAGAAAAGATCTGATGTTAGAAGATGACAAACCGAAAGGTATTAAATGTTGAATGCAGCCACATGTTTTTTGTGAACATTTGGTGTTTTGTGGATGAACTCCCCTGTGTTCTAAATATTTTATCTGTCTTGTCTGTGGGACACACAGCTGACTTATTTTAAAGTAGTCTTTGTCCATCAGACTGTAACACTGCTACATCTGGCTGTAATCTGTGATAACTGACCTCAGCAAAATGACAAAAGTTTTGGGTTTCTCCTTAGTCAGCTGTCAACACTTTAATCAAGTCATGCAGAGAAATCACCTTTAGTTCAACCTCCACACATACACCCTGCAAATAAAATAGGAACAGAGCATCTAGATAGTCAAATTCTTCAGTATGTTTCTGGATTAAGAGTAAATGCAGGACTCTCCTTTTAGGTCTGGTCAATCCATCTCATGGCAGCAGGAATGTAGATTCTTCTCTCTGTTTCAGATAACCCTGTATAATGATCTGCCTGATGAAATCAGGCCAATAAGAGCAGCATTTTACATGTTTTAACTCTCATTCGTGTCTTCTTTTGTAGCCTTTTGTCATTTGTCATTTATTTTATTCTCTTTTACTTTGCCTGTGTAGTTTTGTGTTCTTCCTTTGTTGTGGATGCAATGTACTGCAGTTCTGTGAAGATTTACAACATGGTGGTTGAAATTTAAATAGAGGCTTAGGCTTTCCAAAGATTCACAGTTTTTACTGTATGTGTTCTGATGAACAGAGGAACAATGGCGATCCACCTCAGTTGGGTGGTGTGCCTCAAGAAACAACTGTTTCAAATGTTGCTTGTGATGACCCTTGGTGTCATCTGTGTTTGGGCTTGTGATTTACCTTACTGCTTTGTCTCTGCAGGTGTCCATGGGGGAAACTGGCAACACCTGATGGCTCATGGGGTGGCCAGGTTATTAAAGTCTGGGCTGCGGTTGCGGCAGACTTTCTTTCTCCTCTGACTGCTTGCTGCTGCTGCTGCTGCTGCTGCTGCTGCTTTCTGCTTCTCCCTTAAGGCACCCGTTCTGGTTTGGTTTAGTTATGCTGCATTAGTTATTTACTTTGCTTTCATGCACCTTCCAACACTCGCACATCCTTCTGCTCATGCATCACATATACTACTTATACCACTGATGTACACACTCCATAACATAGCCTTATTATTATTTTTTAAATAAATGTATCTTTTTAAAATCTTCCTTATCATGGTGTCTCCCATTTGTTGTAGCCACTTGAGCTAGGTCATATCATGCTAAATTTGGTATTTTTTCTGTTCATGAATGTTTATAGATTTGAACCAGGTCATCTATAGAACCACAGAGATATCCCACTTACTGCAGCTATGGATCACTGTGATCACATTTGGGACAGAAAAGTATTTCATAAGTGAAATCAATTTTAGTTTCAGGGTCACACCAAAATGAAACCTTATTAAGAGCATTTATCTCTTCCATGTCCTTGTTGAAAAATGCTGGGGCATTTCTCAGTGCTTCAAAAGCTAAAAAAAAAAAACAAAAAACAAAAACCTGACAACTGAGGACAAATTGAGGACACACAGTATGCACCATACTGTTGGAACAGGGCAGGAGAGCTCCTAAGAAGTGTGGAGTGTCACTGAAAGACTTGTCAAAATCGTCAGTTACTCTTTTCATGTCAACACAGCCCATTTCTGATGAACAAGAACAGCAGGAAGGATAACTTCACCTTCACCCGATCCATCCGGAATGAGAAAGTGTTTTTCATCCTGGAAAAAGTCAGAACAGAAGAGCTGAGCCACAGTAGCCTACAGCTGTTATTGCCACCGTGCCAGAGGTCACATTGTGGGAAATATGTGATGTTTAAATTGAATTGCCTAAAGAAGCGCCTGCTGCCAGAGAGGAGCATACTCACATCCTCAACACTAAAGATAGAAGCTCTCACATTATTATCTCAGCATTTCAAAGGGAATAATGTCTTCTCTGTTTTGTGTCTGAAGTAAATGAGAAAGAAACAAAATCAGTCTTGTTGTCTTGTTGTTTTTCTGCTGCAGAACACGTTTACTTTGTAAATTACATTTCCTTTGATCTCCTTTAAGAAAAATGTGAACCAAAAAGGGAGAAATATATATTTTATGCATTCCACATTAGCACCCCAATGGCGTCCAGCCAAATAGTTTAATTTTAAACCATGTTTACTTTAAGCAAGGACGTCATGACACCTTAACCTGCTGAATGAGCAACCAGACAAACACCCACAAAAGCACACACCGCTACCATCAATTTACAGGCTAAACAGCTAATTAGCAGGTCAGCACAACACATTGAATAGCTTAAAACACACAGTCCTAAACTTTTGGTACCACTGCGAACTAAAGACTAAGTACTGTTACAGCTTACAATTTTAGGCAAGCCTGTTTACTTTGTCAGTTTGTTTTTTCTCTGCTGAAGTTCAGCCTGCCAGATGAAATTATTCACAACAAATTTAAAAAGAACATGGTGTTGGCATGTGCTGCATGACCTCTTAATTGGTAATTAGACAGAGCCAATCAGACAGTGCTTGTGTATATTGGTCATTTGCCTCAGCTGCTCTCCTACCTCACTGTGTGGTTGACTGTCATAACTAAGTTATCATAAACTTTGATACTGAACATTTCTAAAATCAGCTTGTTTATTTCCATTTTTTGTTTTATAGCCATCACATGATGACCATGTGCTAGCTTATTGCACATGCTTCCTATGGCTTCTGCTAATGTTGGCTTAGCACAGAAATATCCAAACTACTCCATAAAGGGCCATGTGGATGGAGGTTTTCATTCCAACCAATCAGTCATTTGATAAACTGATCTCAGTCTTCAGACAGTTGATTGATCAAATTGTGTACTCTTGATTGGCAGGCCCATGACCCTCTATGGAAAAGTTTGGACATGCCTGCCTTAGCACATAGACTGTTTCAGTAATTATTATGGAGTTTATTTACAATGTGGAAGACTTTTCTTTGAAATTGTATTTAATTTATCTAATAAGTCAGCTTACAAATAACTATTTTTGCCAGAAAAAATAATACTGGCAATTTAAGGCATTTTAGAAGGCTGCAGTTATCCTAACACTAAGTAATTTTATTCCTGTGATTTATGTTTTTACATGTTACTTAAAAGATAGGTTCACAAATGTAGAGTTTTGAAAAACAACAGTCAGGTGCCCATTTGAACACAGCGGGGTTTTACTCACTGTAATCATTCCTCCTGTTCATACGGGCTTTTAAAAGATCTCCTTTCAAATGTGCTTTCAATGTAAGTGATGTTAGGAAAAATCCATCCAGACACATTTTTTGCAAATATACATTTAATTGTTTATGTGAGGGTTATATGAGACTTAAGTAGTCTGAGTTAGTCGAAAATTCGATATCTGCCACAGTCTTTGTTTGATCAAATTCCCTCATTGTGTTTCCTCGTTGAGCTGCAGTGGAAGTATAGTAACAAAAAGAGGGACTCTAACACTAAAAAGACTAATGTTGAAAATTTGGACTAATGTGGATGGCTGAACCTTCATTTCACATCATATTTTCATATCATATTCAGATAAACGTTTAAATACTTTTTTGTACATGAGGAGGACTGTGGATTTTGGCCTCCCATCACTTGTAAGTGCATTATGAAGGGATCATCATCCTCTAATGGTCAGTAGGAAGAGGAGGAATGATTACAGCAAGAAAAACCTGTTACAATGTTCATTTGGGCACCTGACTGTTGCTTTAATAAAGAATTGGAAAAATTGTGAACCTGTCTTTTTTAAGTGATCATTTTAAGCCTTGTCGTCATGTTGCAATGCATGCTTTGTCCACAAAGGAGCAGCAGAGCTCCTCGTCTTTCTTCAACATGCAGCTGAGCAACACTTAAATCCTCTGACTGTGTTCTTTCCTTAGCAGTGTTTCTTTAGATCTTTGGGCCTTTAGGTTTTGTTCCTCTCAGCGCTCCATCTTCAGAACACAATACTGCACATGTTTGGTTATATTATTGATTTATTGAGGATTACATGATAAACATACCAAAAAGCCTGTGAAAACATGAAATAATCGTACACACTGAATAGCAAAAGATTTATGATAACACTAACATTACTGTAGTAAACTTCTATAAAACCTTCATGAACAAAATCCTCAGCAGTCACTGACGTTGGCACCATGCTAAGTGAGCGTGTTCACATGTAGTGGTTCATTTTGTGCTTATGTGAGCATTGACCTGAGCTTTATAGGGTTGTTCTTTTTAGGAAGTTGTGAATATTTGGCTGCAGTGACATTTGGTGCATCTATGTCTTAGTTTGAGGGAGTATGGTGGATGCAGAGTTGTGTCAGTTCTCGTTTGCTGGCTCCATGGATAAAGGTCAGGTGCTCCGCTCATCCTCCGGGTATAAATTTGGGGAGGCAAGGTGGACTATGGTTGGATGGATAGGTAGATATTCTACAAAACCACTAGTAAAAGGAGTTAGAGCCATGATGGACAAATCGCTTAATAGATTAGAATTATGACAGAACTTTGTGCGATTGATTGTATGGATGCCGGGCTCGGTGGAGGCCAGGTCAGGAGAGTGGTGGCAGGGATCGGGTGCTGATCGGGCTGTACTTCACCCTTGAGGGCGATGGAGGAGGTTGGGTGAGATGAGGAGAGGAGGGGGATGGATGAATGTGTCCACTCTGGTACTCTCTCTCCGTCCAAGAGTGCTCTGACCCTGGAACCTGCGACCGACCTCGGGGCTTGCGTAGCTGAGGCGGAGTGGAGGAGGAGGTGGGCAGACATTGGTACTGGGAGGGAGGGTGGTGGGAGGATGGATGATAGGCGGGGGCACAATAGCCCCCGGGTGCGGACTGACGACTGGGTGATGGGTGGAGCCCAGGTGAGGGGTGATGGCCAAGTGAGGGGTGACGGCCAGGTGAGGGGTGATGGCCAGGTGAGGGGTGATGGCCAGGTGAGGGATGACAGCCAGGTGAGGAGTGCCTCCCAGACAGTGGTTCACGGTGACTGGCTGGATGATCTTGGATGTGTCTGGGTGATCTGGGTGATTTTTGCACCTTTGGCGACTTGGGTGTCTTGGGTGTCTTGGGTGTCTTAGGTGTTCTTGGTGTTCTTGGTGATTTGGGTGACTTGGGTATGTGATGGGAGGAAGAGTGAGAGTTTGAGGTGTAAGTGGGAGGGGTGTGGCTGGGAGAGGTGGAGTCTCCATTGTTGGCAACCTTGTAGAGGAAGACATCATATTGAAGGGGGTTGGTCTCTGAGTGGAGCTTGGCCTCTTTGGGGAGGAGCACTTCTAGGCCAATAGTGACTCCATCCTGATATGGGAATACGGCAAGTAGAGAAGATGCAAGAATGTAGGGACATAAAAATATAAAAGTAAAAATAATGAAATGCAGACACATAGATATGTGGGCATGGAAGGATTATGAGGCAATTTGGGCCCTGAATACAGACATTGCAGCTTAATCATAACCCTAACTGGTCCTGGGTGTCAGTATTTTGTTCATGCTGGATATTAAACAGTGGATCACTGCTACACCTCTATACAATTATAAGAAATACAATAGCATACTTAAAAAATTACAGAAAACCATAAAAGAAAAGCAGAGCTACTCCACTGTCAAACATATTTCAGTTGCTTTAAATTTTAATGAAGGCTTACTGCAATAGCTGTGGAGTGGTATTATGTAGGGATCAGAATAGGGACTAAAAAAACATCCCTACTTTTGACTGAGCCCTGTGGCTTTCCAACAAGAGATAATGATAACAGGCCCATTTAGTAATCCATACATACATACAGGAAATATGAGAAGTACAAATGATTAGCTTCAGACATGGAGAAATAAAACACAAGAAATGATACATTTTTTGAGAATGCAAAAATGGTACAGATGAGTAGTGATATTGTGAGTTTGGATAGAACTGACATGTCCAGGTTTAGACATAATGTAAAGTGTGCAAAGTGTGTGATATACATTAAAGGTATTTTCATTTTAATTTCTGCGACAAAACATATATCGTCTAATTAAAAAGGATGCAAAAAGTAATCTCTGAACAGATATATTAACATTCATACCTGTTCCTTATTAATACGCAGAAGGAACAGAAACTTATAAATTCTTCACTGTTTTGCCGGCCACACTGAAGCTTTAGGCAAAAAGCTTGCTTGAAATTCCAGTATTCTGACAGGGCACTGATAGCAGATTATTTAATGTAATATTTCTGCTCTTGCAGCTTTTATTCATCTAGGAGAGCTGTCCGTGGTGCTGAATGAGCACCCAGTCACCATTGTGTGTGAGGTGTAATCTGTGAGCAGCCTACAGTAGCACAAAAGCAGGGTCAGCCATGCATTCAGTTATTATTAGCATGGGAGCAGTAGGGCAGTAGTTAGCTTCATGAGCAGACATGCAGAGAAAGAGAAAGTCTGGAGAGAAAGTAGAGCTCATAGCAACACACAGGGACAAGCCAGATAAAATTAAAAAGATTTATTCCAACAACTGTTAACTATAATCCTCCATGAATACCCAAAAAAGTACAAAAGAACCTCAAGTACATTAAAGTATTATAAATCACATTGAAAACCAAGACACAGTGTGTGTAATATATATATATATATATATATAATCAGATATCAACTCCATCAAGCAAATACTTTGACCTCATGTAATCTAGACATATCCACTTATTAGCAATGTCAAACATGAATATTTCGCAAATACATATCCACTTAATTTCCACGCACTTCTTTTTTGCAAATGTTACGTTTTCAGACACTTTTTGTCGATTACACCAATGCATGCGAGCAGAGAGAGACAGTAAGGCGGGGGCAGGCAGAGGTGAGGGGAGGAGAGGGCTCTGGGGAAGCAGAAGAGGAGACAATGAGGGAGCAAGAGTTCATTGGCCAAAGACCAAGGCAGGGCATCAGAAGAGAGGAAAGTCATTAGTTGGTCCAAGCCAGAGATTTTAGTCCAGCATAAGAGGCAGATAGAGGAAAGAAAGGAGGCAGCGGCGGCCTGTAAACAGGACTACTGTGCTTCTCAAGTTGTAGCCTTAAATTCATGTTGTGCTTTCTTTTGACATTAGGCCTGATTACATTGTTTAGACACTTTGCTGGATGTAAACCAGTGTTAAGCTATAAGAGAAATTTGTTTGTTTGTGTGTGCATTAAATATTTTGTTCTGCTTTTCCAGCAGCACACTTTGACAAGAGGTGACATTATACCAAGTTGTTCTGGAGCGTGTTTACCTCGGCGTTTTCCTCTGTGTTGTTGGGGGTTTGGCAGTGGTCGTGGACGACAGAGGTTGGGCGGTTGTTCTCGTGTTTGGGGGAGTGAGAGTTGAGGATGTTCATAGAGCCCTCCTCCTGGGGTTGCGGGGTCTTTGCCGGGTCTGCCTGTTTCTGGGGCTCATCCTGTGGAGAGAGTTACATCATTTTTATACACATCTCTCCACACACACAAACACACCTTTACATACATGCAGAACACAAAGGACAAAGTATGTTCTGCTGTTTCTCTTTTCTGTGGATGTGTATTTATGTGGACCTGCAGGTACGTCTGTGTGCAAACTCCTTTGTTTTTTGTGCATTTAATGCTTTTTATTATCAAAGTTGATCCGATACTGATGCTTCCTAAAATGTTGGATCGAGTGTCAGTGAGAATGCAAATCTATGCATGATACCATGTAATATATTAATAAACTTTAAAGTAGTTTCGAACCCTGATATAATGGCAGTTTTCATAGAGATCAATTCTTCCAGAACCGTAGACTACACAGCCACTGGCAACTACTGATTTACAGCAGCAAAGAATTGATCAATAGGTAAATAGTATAACGTTAGCCGTAAGTCATGTCATCAGTTTGGCAATATTTAACACTGCAAAGTCCCACCAGTAAAAAGGCTATGTGTACAACCTGAATACAGGGCTTTAGTTTTAAGGGATGGGCACTAGTGTTCCCAATCTCAACACCAGCAATCTTATAAATCTTTTGAAGACGCATCATGTGAAACATAGTAATCATATCACATCCAAGCAAGGTTAGTAGAATACTGCTGTTATTCTTTTTAATGCAAGTGTATTAGATTGGTACTCAGTATTGGCCAACATGATAGTTCAGGTATCAGAATCTGTATCTACATTTATTTTTACTGTAATTGGTTTGCCCCTCTCTATTTGTTTGTATGCAACTGATCAAAGTGTGTCTTAAATGGAGGAAATTGTAAGAGCCAATGGGATAATAGAGGGGCTTGTTGTGTATATATAATTGTCACAATATGGTGAAAAATATGCATGAGTATCTGTAATTCCTGAAAAAGCTAAATAAGAAAGAAAGAAGACAAGAAATGAGAGAGAGAGAGAGAAAGAGAGAGAGAGAGAGAGAGAGAGAGGGAGAGAGAGGGAGAGAGAGCGAGAGAGAGAGAGAGAGAGCGAGAGAGAGAGAGATTAGAGTATAATCTCTATTGACAAAATGTATGTTCATAAATACAAAATGGTCCAAAATAATGTATATTCATAGTTTGTTTTAAGGCACCACTTTATCCCATACTAAATCATTGGCCAGTGCATTAATTCAACAGGAAAATCCATTAACTGTGCTCTGGGACCTGAATAGAATTATATCATGAACTTCTGTGGTGTGTTACGGCCTCCCATTGAAAATAAGCAGCTGGGTACTCAATGAGCACTTGAAAAAGCCCTCTGCAGTCCACTCCTTGTGTGGACAAGCACATGGTGGGTTAACTGCTCATACTGAATTCCAAGACAGATTTTGTCAATAAACATTTTGGTAAATTTACGTAAACTAAAACTAAAAATGTGAAGAAAAAACATGCAGCTCCGTAATGGAATTGTGTATATATATATATATATATATATATATATATATATATATATATACATAAATCTTGAACTGACATGGGTCAAAAAACACAACTGTATTGCAAACCATATGCCTGCAGGGGCTTTTTGGCCTCTAACCCTGACATTTAGAGCATCCGGAAGTTACAGAAAGTCACCTATATGCACTGCACTTAAATGCCAGCAGAGCTTATATGACAAAAATCAAGTTACATATTGTTCACATTAGGTAACACAGCCAGATATGGGTAATGTCTACCTTACCAATACCTCACTGGGTAAGATATAACGATAACGATATAATGAATGTGTGATTTTTATAACAACACGACTATTGTGCGGAACTGGGTGTCTGTGTACATCTGCATGTGCCAGTTGTAAATGTTCAAGCTATCCATTGATTGACATGTCACAGACTTCTGAAGGTCAGAGACACAGCAGGCGGTAAGTAGGGCACCATCGATCGGTCGCACTGGCTTTTGCTGGACACAACTTGCTAAATGGCCCTTTTCTACCAGGGACAACAAGATCAACAAGCTTGAAGTCATAGGAGCGTGATGGCTTTGTTCTGTTGATCTCATAGATTACATGTTTTCTATATTTAATCTCTGTTTATATCTGTCTACATCAACAAAATGCTCCATTGTTCACTGAGTAGAGTAGTTATATGAGCTTAGCAAGCTGGTAGGTAAGTAAGATTGATGAATACTAAGGGGCACACGTAAATCTGCAAACAAACTCACACATACAGAAATACCAATACAAAATCACTGATGCATACACATTTCTATTCATATATACACACACTTCCACACACACTGCTACAGAATGCACCTTGGAAGGGAATTGGGTAGAAAAGGAGAAACCTGCTGCACAGGGACCCAAAATGGCTGTCTGAGCTTCATAGCCACAAGAGCGAAGCAAGTAGTAAAACCAAAATGGAGTCTTGGTTTCCTCATTGAGCTTCTCCTGAAGCTGCAAAGGCGACTATAAGGCAGGCTGCAAATGTGGGAACTCGCTATCTACTCACGCAGCGGTGATTACATTACACCTCTGAACGACTGGTTTCAGGAAGCCTCACAGCAGGTGATTAATCATTTCACCTGCAGTGTGACTGGAAAGCAGCTGCTTCAGACATTAAAAAAAAAAATTGGTTGCAGGATAGGTTTGGTGGAACTGAGGTTTGCAGCCAATGCCAAAAATCTGGCATGTAGCAGTTGCACAGCAGGTAAGTTAAAAGCAAAGCCAGGGAGAGAAACTGCTACGAGCAATGTGAACTTTTCCACTCTGCTTACCTGGAAGTTGTTATAAGGGTTTCTGGGTTTATATTCCCAGGTATAGCTGCTGGTTGTTGATGACCTCTGAGGGGATTGGTGAGTGTGAAGAGCATTAAACACAGACACATACAAACATACACAGCTCTAAGTAAAAATCCCAATGTGAAATAACAGTGCATATCACTGTAAGCTTTGGTTAGTAGTTGGGTATTCTGGAGCAGCTCTCTTCAAATTAGTACGGATAGATGACCATGCACACAGTCAGAAAGACACACAAACCCCAAACAAAGATCAAATCACATACATAGGGTAGGATATAATGAACAAATAGGAAAATAGATGGAGGTAAAATAAAGAAAAAGAGGCAAAGAGAGAGAAGAGCATAAATGCAGATGATGATTAGACAAAATCATATGCAAATGTAAAGGAAGATGAGTGGAAGGAGAGAGAGCGGAGAGTAAACATGAGGAGAGGCGGGGCATACCTGACAGATAATGTTGTCATAGTACGCCAGGTTGTGAGTGTGAGCTTGGGGAGCGGGCGGAGGGGTGTCACATAGTTTCCTTACGTTTGGCTGAGAGCCATCTGCTGTTGTCGAAACCGAGAGGCCGTCCGTCTGTGGCTCGCTGCTCTGTGGGCGGTACTTACTGGAGGAGGGCAAGAGACAGAAAGATTTGTGTGATGAATATTATCAGCCTGTGTCTCTTCTTTTTTTTTGTATTTTCAGTGCATTTATATCTCTTTCTCATCTCATCTTGAACTTGTCCTACATTGCTGCGGTCAGTGAGTCTTGGCCTCTGGTGGATGAAAAGGCTGAATGCACAGTGCACATTCACACCATGATAAAAATATATCATCATGGTCCATGTAAATTATTCAGTGGGAACCAAAGGGAATGAGATCAAGACTTAACTGCAACTGTTGGAGCAATTTTGATTTGATTAGATGAATTTTTCTCACTGTTCCCTGCTTGTCTACACACATTCATCGCTGCATTTAACTCCTCTCTCTCTCACTTTCTCCTTTGATCTCCCTCAGCTCTCTCTATCATTTGATTTCACTACTTTTTCAGTCGTTAGGTTGTGAAGCTTCACAGATATGAGGCTCATAAAATCCCATGTGCATACCCACTGTCAGACACAAAATAACACATGTTTTTACATTCTCACTTCCCAGTCACACACACACACATACACAGAAACATGCACACACCTGCGTTTGCGAAGGCGCTTGTTCTCGTTCTTGAGGCGGTGCAGCCTCTTGGCAAAGAATACGATGATCATCAGGAGGAGGAGGAACACCAGGGAGGACACGCCCACCAACACGCACAACACCTGGAACTCTGTGACTGCCCAGTCACAGCGCATGCCTTTGTTCCAGATGTAGTCCTGCACATTGCACCTGAACAGAGACACACAAAAGAGGAGAGAGAAAAATCATTATATATTTTGTCTTTTTGAAATACTGGCCATCCATATCAAAGTGACTTTTAGCCAGTCAGTTTTGTGATCTGATGTAAAAAAAAAAAAAAAAAAGGTTTATCAGGACTTTGTCCCCATTGCATTAGCGTATTAACAGTATTTATAGCTACAGCATGTTATCCAGAGTCAAAAAAATGTAAATTGGTGCTCAGAGAGGATGACATAGTGTCCTGAGGTCTGTCAAGCAAAGCAGGGATTCGGCCTGCAGCCCAGCCCTTAATGAGATCAAAGGATCAGGACACGTGCATGCATGTGTCTGTGTGTTTGTGTGTCTGCGTTTGTCTTTTCCATATTCCTGTCTCTCTGTGCGCTATTGTGTGCAAGTGTTTGATAGCTTACATATCCCTATGTGTGTGGGTGTATGCTCTGTTACTCAGCAGGTATGGTGAGATGAGCAACAGTTTACCTCCAAGCATACAGTGAGACTGCAGGACAGGACAGATGGTGTATGAAGGCATAGTGTATGTGCATGAGTGTGTGTGTGTGTGTGTGTGTGTGTGTGTGTGTGTGTGTGTGTGTGTGTGCGTGTGTGTGTGTTTATTTATTTGTTGTACACACACACACACACACACACACACACACACACACACACACACACACACACACACACACTTCACCCCCTGCATCCAAAATGGAGCTAATCCTTTGGTAACCCTGCTGTGATCTTGACGAACCCTTATTACACATTAAGCCAGCTGTCTTTGTGCGTGTGTTTTCAGTGTGTGGATGCTTACATGAAGTGTCCTAAATCTTTTCTTTTGTGTTGGAGAATGAACATATTGGAAATCATCCCAGCAACATAAATTCAAAAGAGGAATGTTTTTAGTACCCAACAATCCCCCCCAAATTATCCCTGCTGCCACTCACATCCCACACAAACACACTGTGTATGACTGCTTTTGAATACCAATAAAAAAAGTGTAATTTTTTCATTCTTAATCACTAAACATGATGAATAAAGGAAGAATACAATTAACCCAAGAACAAACCGTCAACTGCAGACTACGGTTTACCTGTAGATTTGAAAATCTGTTTTTCTTACCTGCAGAAAGCTCCCGTTCCTGCCACTACGGTGCACACCCCTCCATTGAAGCAGAAGTTGGGTTCAATATCACACTGGGATACACAGACTCCAGGTCCGGAGCGTACAAAGCCTAGCCTGCAGCCGTCAGACCCCATGGCACCACCTAAGTCTAACCCATCACCCTTTTCCAGCCCTGGCATTGGAGGAGCAGGTAAGGAGGGCCCGCTATCCACGTTAGGCCTCCCATTATCTGGGAGAGCAGGAGAGCCAGACAGGAGCGGATTCTCATCCTCCATGTCAGCCGGGGGCGAAGGGGTAGGCTCAGGTTCTGGGGTCGTGTCCAATGCAGAGAGGTCATCGTCAGGGGAAAGGTAGTCGTAAAAGTCAGAAAGTGTCCATGCAGTTGGGTCTCCCCCTTTTTGCTTCTGTGCTTCTGGGGCTTTGGCCCAATCCAGACCAACATCAGAGGGCACAACATCTGGCGCAGGGCTATGGAACTCCACGGTAATGACGTCATCGGACAAGGGGTTCCCAGGCTGGTCTGGTCCGGCGCCTCCGGCTGTGAGCTCCTCCCCGACAGGTGGGTCCTCCTCTGCAAAGTCTAGGTGGGCGTGTTTATGAGAATGATGATGTTTGGTGGAGCTGACTGGGAGTTTCGCCCCGAGCTCGATCCCAAACCCTGCTCCGATCAGGTGGTCCCTCTCTGCTGAGTCATCACTGAGCATCATTCTGGTGTTCAAGGCCTCCTTGTTGACAGATGATTGGTTGTGGTGATGATGACGCCTGGCCAGTGAATGCCTCCCTGCCAATCAGGCACAGAAAGGCATTAAAGGGGTTCTTAGAATTAGAATTTTACTTCCATTAAGTTGGACTCACAAAAGACAAATTATAAGATAACCCTGATACTAAATATCCTCCGAATTAAACAATCAAATACTTAACTCAACAATGTACTCCAGAATGATACAAACAAGCATTTTCCGAACCTGGTCTCCAAAACTACAACAAATCTTGGCAGGACAGTCTCCCCTGATGAGATCACCAGGGTTTATTTTCTCAGACAAGACAAGGCTCTGCCTGAGACATTACACAGCTATTTTTCACTGGCTGAGTAGTACTCCACATGACAGGTAAACTGACTTTGATGCGTAAAGTCAATTGAGTGCCCCTTTAAAATAATCTTGTTGTCAACACTGCAGCAATGACTGAGCATTGTTGGAGTTATTTTCGGTGATCTTTTCTAAATGAAGATAATAAAAAAGAGGCATGTATACACACTTGTAAAATGTGTTTAGATTGGAAGTAATCCCATGATACTGACTGTTTTGTTAGATAAAGAGGCCCAAGGATGAAACATGAATAATTTAAATGGATCCCTAAAGCATTCTGCAGAAGCGCCTTCAGGCTGTACCAGGCTAAATTTTCTGGATGAATACTGTCACCATAACCCTCAGTGTAAATGCAGCTGAATTTGACGAACTCAATGAATAAAGAAGTGCAATATGCACAAAATCTGTTTTCATGGCTCTGATCTTATTTGTGCAGCATAAAACACATTCACATTTAAAGGCTAAGTGATTATTGTCGAAGAAATCAGACCAGGAGGTGAAGACTGACGTTTAATCAGACTATGGCTATATGGGATTAGGCACATTGAGTTACTGACTAATGTGCTCTAGTGACCGAGACCGGGTGAGGATTAGATTAGGATTTAGTGCTATAGGTTAGAGGCATGACCGGTCAGGAACTTCTCCAGTGCTTGGTGATCTACAGAGAAAGATGCACAGATGTAATCACAGAGACAGACAGGACAGTGAGATGTAAAATGTTTGAACATCCAACAGGGCAGACATTACAAACTCATGCTGTGCAGCCAAACACTGTTCAAACTGACAGGGCTTCATTGTAAAGTGAGGTTATTTCGACTTGATGGAATGCTGCAGCCATAAAAATCATTAGGCTTTGGTTGTTATTATAATGCTGTCAGACAATGTGGGATAAGATTATTTTAACAAGCCTTAAAGCTATTTAAGAAGAAACAAAAGAAGGAAGACTTTGCTGTTGCAAAGTGGGGAATATTTCCCCTTGCATTGGTGTTAATGTTCCCAGACTGAATTTCAAGAAGCCACTTCTTCACAATTTTCCACTGGCATAAATGGCCACACTCAACTAAAAACTTGGCTTGACGTCTTCTCTCCCACTGCCACCCTGAAATCACTGCACCCAATGAGATGAGTGCTTTCAGTGTCTGGCATTTCATTCAGAGCTAATACAAAAACCATCTGAACGTGCCTCGAGTCACAAAATCTAGTGGTAGCAAGAGGAACCATGAGATTCACCTCACGCACACATATGCGCACGCACACACACGCGCACGCACACACACACATACACAAACAGTGTAGTTGCCATGGTGAGATGTAAAGAGGTGCCATGTTAAAAGGAGGAGTGGAGCGAGGGAGCTGCAGTGGAAACAGAGAATCCAGTGTTCGCACTCTCTCTCTTGTTTTTCAATCAATCAGCCAGCCAGTGCGTGAGTGGTATATGCCAACTCCATCTCTGGGAAAACTGAGGTGGAATGAGCTCCAATGCTTCACAGTTTGTGAAAGAGATCGACATACTCCTCCAGTTAACGCTGATTACAAGTGATTCAAACTCTGCTTCATTTAAAGGTTGAATCTGCCAATTTGTTCCCTGTCGAGACTGAGATGCTGCATCCTGTTAGCAGCTGGCAGTCTTAGCGATTACAAGAGCTAAAGGGAACATGGAGAGATTACAAGAGCAAGAGGAGCAAATTGAATGCACGAGTCCCTGCTTTGCAATTTGATTTCCGTCGTAGAAAAGGTGTGATTTGTGCCGCTTAACTGCTGCTCAGTTCTTCACCTCTGGCATCACGCTGAGCATATCACCATGGTAACAGGTTTTACCTGAGGTCACTTGTGAGTGGTTGAGAGTACAGATTCCCAGGATCATTCGCTTTAACAGCAGAAAACAGTGGGAATTCTGGGTTGGTTTCATGCATGCTGTTGTTGGATGCAGACAGAAATACTTCTGACAATACATCAACCTGATTTTGGACACTTAACAGCTATACGAGAAAAGAAAAGATTTCTACTACAAACAGTCTATTAGACAAATCAGTGTTGATTGATTGGTATTGAAACTTTTCCAACTGCTCTGTTGCCATTGTTATTGGCCTACAACCTCCACCCATCAAGCTGTGTGCATTTTAGCGTTTTAAACTATAAACTGTGTCCACACTCCCTTTGCTTCTGTGTGTGCTTTGAAAGAAAGGGAGTCGTGGAGATGCTGATGATCTGATCTCGTTTGACATATTGTGAACTTTCTGTGGCTACAGGGCAGATGGACCTCACAGTATGCATTCACTCAGGCAGTGGGCACACAAACACACACATGGCAGAGCACCCAAGAGTCTGGATACTGTAGGCGTACATATTATTGTTTTATGTGGCCGTTAAGGATAACATGTGTTCCTGTAGCCTGTGTCTGTTTGGATTGGCTGATGATTTTATATTATCATATGTTCAACTTGACTTGCCTAAGAAATAATAATAGGCTAAGCTATTATAGGGAAATTATAGGAAAACTAAGGCTATATTTCTGCTGTCTGTGTATTGGCTTGACTTTTGATTTACTTTGTCTATTACTATTTAGGGACTATATAGAAAGAAAATAAAACATCTCAGACTCCTATCCATCTTCTCCCCTGATGACAATTAAATCAATTAAGGATCTCGGCCAACGAATCACATCCAGTCGCTACATGGTGGTTTAAAGCATCAGACATGATGCCTAGCGTATATTTACCGGTCAATATGTCACAGTGTTAACGCCTCGTTACACATTGAGGGCGCGAGATGGGGGGGGGGGGGGTTGCTACAGTGGCAGCGCGTACCCACCTGAACCCCGGCGACCCTCTGCGTGCACGAGCCACCCTGTTGCTGGGCAGCAGCAGCAGCAGCAGCTCATTTCTACATTTCCAAGACTTTCCACATTTCCACTGCTCAGTGCGCACGCTTGTGTTTGCCAGACAAGACAGACCAGTGTCAGATTTTCATTCCCACACTGCCTCCATGTCTCAAGGGATGGACAGTAAATGAGAAGGCGGCGGGGGCGAGCGTTGTTGCGGGCCCGGTTGTCTCGGGCTTTCATGAATGTCTGGAGGAATTCAGTCCTTTCAGCACCGTGAATGGGCCTCCTGTAGCCTGGCCACGGTGCACTTAATCCTGCCTTTGTCTTGGCCACGCACTGCAGCGGCGAGTCGCGGCTGCAGTAATCAGCTGTCAGATGTCTCTGTCTGATCATCCTACCTTTAAACATATGTACAATAATAGAGCACCATGCAGGACAAGCCAGTTACCTTTCAATCAAACTGTTACCACCCCTTTACACCCTGAATGAATTGTGAGATCGTTTGGACCATGGCCACAGCCAATGGTTCAAGTGCCATCAGTGATCGATATAGCAGAGCGCGAGAGACAAAATATCAGATCATATAATTGGATTTGTCAGCGCAAATTGTTTAATTGACAGTCGTTTCAATGCAAATTTACTAAGCAAAAATTCACACTGAGGTTATTAATATCAAAAATAGATGCAGTGTCAGTGATGTCAGTGCATTAAAAAAGATCAATTCCTATACTAAATAGAATTGTGAGACATCTGTGGAAGAATAGCCTATATGCTGCTGTCACTACAGATTTTAAGAGTGACAGTCAAGCAGTGATTTAATATTGACCAGCATAGCCCAAATTTTGAATGCATAATTGTTTTCCAATGCTGCATACAGAACAATTGTATTTGACAGCAAAGCTTAGCCATTTTCCACATCAAAGCCATGTCAATGCAGGTGCAATTTGTTCAATTAATTCACATGTGCACTTGTATGCAACATACACACACACACGCACACATAGCTACATGCACGCACAGGGTGGGACTCCGGTAGTGCAGCAGTGGACTTACCGTGAGCAGACAGGGGAATGATGACCATAGAGATGGTCAGTAGCACTTGCCAAGTTCCCAAACGACCGTCACCGCGCGCCATACCGTAGGCTATTTCTGTGACACACTGACGGCTGCTGAACTCTGATCAGGTCCCGTTCCTCTCTTCAGATTGATGGGACTGCACGATAATCCTCACAGTGGATCCACCAAAGTTCAGATGTTACCCGTTTTCGCCATGTCGCCGTTATCCTCTCCAACGTCTGGTCTCTCTCTCTCTCTCTCTCTCTCTCTCTCTCTCTCTCTCTCTCTCTCTCTCTCTCTCTCTCTCTCTCTCTCTCTCTCTCTCTCCCTCTCTGAACCGTTTAAAGGCTCGGTCCCATCGTACAGATCCGTCACTCTGCGCGTTTGGGTCCGTCAGCTGCACCGCCAGTAGTAGTAGTGGTAGTAATGCGCGCGACCGGTTGAGGGTCTGCAAACGAGATTTTAATGAGTCGGGTTTGTCCCTGCCTGACTGCCTGACTGACTGCGATCCGTTAAGTCTGTCCTCTGGCTGTGAGAGGATGAGCTGCACGGCGCAGCGCAGAACTGCACGGTTCGCGCGCTATAGGGTGAATTACAGTAATGTGGGACAATTTCTGCAACTGGCGCTTCAGCAATTTTGATATGAAGCCAACATATTATATCTACACCCAATACCATTCTGAAATCCCAAAGGTTTTTTCTAATCATGTCAGAAAATAGAATACAAATGTCGACACTGTGTTATAAAATTGTCTCAGGTTATATGCGTTTCCTAATGTGGGACAGTTCAGGCTGAGATGTAGATGGAGAGCTAAAAGGTCTAAACCTCCCTAACACGTAGCATACAATAAAACAATTATCTGGTCAGTAACACTCAAGGCCAAAATGCACTAGTCATTTCAGTAATTACAATGCTTTTAGTGTTACAGATAGTATAGTAATGTACTATTTTATGTATTGATATGAGTAATAATATATTTTGCTACAAGCCCAAAATAAGCATTTGGCCTACAAAACTAAGACCCCTGATTAACTATTCATATTGCACATTTAAAGGTTGGATGGCTAAGAATTGTCCAGAATTTTAACAGAATGTGAAGAAATAACAGTTTTGACGTTATGTTAAAGACCTTTATGTATTGTGTCCAGCCATACTCTCTTGTAATACAACTGTGTACCTTAGGGGTGATAGTGAGTCACTGCAGCGTCCCCCCCTGCAAGCTCACATATAAAGGCTCCTGTGGCTGCTTACTGGTGAGAAAGAATCCGCATTGCCCATCCTGCAAAAATATGCTTTAATCAGCCACCCAAACCTGACCTGCAAACCACCAACTTTAAACACCATTAAGCACAGTGAGCTGTGGCTGGGAAGCAACAGGCTGGCTGTGTCCAGGGGCCAATGCACTGTGACTGAGTAGCAACATGCTACAGTTAGTTGTAAAATGTGTGCCTAATACCAACTTTGGACAACAAACAGAAAAAACCAAAGGGGTCTCATTAGCTGGAGCACTAATATCTGAAGGTGTTTCTAGTCGGATGGCACCATTTTTGTTGTCCGGTTGTTTGTTGATATTAGTGGGAGAGCAAAAGTGTTCCAGAGCATGCGAAAACATCACATTTGAATTTTCACAAAAAATGTGGCAGAGTAATTCAAATAGAAATCAGTCCACAGGATGTTAAGGTAACAAAGAAAGTAGGGGAAAGTCTCATTTTTTAAGTAACATTAGTACCCGTTCACTCATTGGCCAAGCATTTACCATTGCACCGCCTCAACCCAATTTATGGCATCACATGTATGTAGTCATGATTTTGACTACATGACACTTCATGTTTAATTTGACAGCATTCCTAATTATTAGCATTTGGTAGAAAAAGAGATAAATGCATTTGAGCTTTGGTGTCCCACATTTGGCAGTGTCCCACATTACCCTAATTCACTCAATGTGAGTTTTGGTGTCAAAGTGCCAGCGGAGAGAGATGTACCCGAGTCTTGCTCACCGTTGTCCAGCTTCAGTTTGCTGTAGCCGTGGGGATTTAAAAAGTGTCTGTTGTCACTGGAAGTCAAAATGCTCCATTTTACATCACAGCTAGTGTGTGAACATTATGACCAAGTCTCTCTCTCTCTCTCTCTCTCTCTCTCTCTCTCTCGCTCTCTCATCTCTCTCTCTCTCTCTCTCTCTCTCTCCTCTCTCTCTCTCTCTCTCTCTCTCTCTCTCTCTCTCTCTCTCTCTCTCTCTCTCTGTCTCTCTCTCTCTCCCTCTCTTTCTATCTCACAAAGGGTGGTGTTTATATGTCAGGGGGTTATTTGGGTCCATGAGCCTTTGGCTATCAGGGAGGTGTGTATGTGTGTGTGTGTATGTATGTGTGCGTGCGCATGTCGGGTGGATAATCCTCTTACTGTTATACTGTGATATAGGCTCCAGACAATGGCATCTGCTGCTGTATCCCTTTTACACACACACACACACACACACACACACACACACACACACACACACACACACACACACACACACACACACACACACACACACACACACACACACACACACACACATACACACACACACACACAGACATTCACATCACATTCACAGGACATTTTGAACATCCACATTAAGCTATCTTTCACTCTATCATCCTAAATACCATTAAAGAATTGCTTTAAAATACACGTATGTAATGACTGCTCTGTGACACTTATCCATTTTCCTGTTTCTCAGTCTCCTTTACTGTCACAAACTGCAAACAAATGCCTGTAGAGGGCTGACTACCCACTCTTCTTGTCCTAAATGGGATTATGTCAAATACATTATGAAATAATTAAGACCAAATGCTATGTTCCTAGTGAACAAATTGCAGTTTCACTCATTGCTCATTGAACAAGGAGTGAATCAATCCAAGCCCCCTGCTGTGCTGTAGCGTCCAACTGTTTCCCATCAATTGTCCTCCAAAACACACCCCATACTAAACTCAGTCCATACATCAAAATCCCTGCTGTCAGCTGCGGAAGAGTGGGATTTTGTATGAGAGGGAGCTGCATAGTGAGAGGAGGAACGATAGAGAAAGGGACTGCCACAGGAGAGAAATAGAAAGAGAGAGCATGTGTGATGGGAATCAGAGGATGGACAGACATGGGCGAGCGTTGAAGAGTGGGAGATAGAGAGTGGAGGGGATTGAGAAAAAGAAAAATGTTCACTGATACACTGCCAAACAGAGCAGAACGAAATTGCTTCCGCACCCCCCCCCCCAACACACATATAAACACACACACACACACACACACACACACACACACACACACACACACACACACACACACACACACACACACACACACACACACACACACACACACACACACATATATCTACCATGATAAATACACTCAAGCATCCTATCTTTCCACTCTTCCTATATAGTGACTAAATGAATTCTAGTATAGGTTCATTTTCAGACTGCAAGGGAACGAAAGAGAAGAAGTGTTCTCAGTGTGTTCTTCAGGATGAACAGATGGATCTTACTGAGAACCAGAATGGAAGAATAGCACACCTTAGTCAACGCCAAGCCCTGTGCGTGCATGTGTTTGTGCGTGTTGTGTTCAGGTCACGTCGCTTTTTTCCATCCTGTTCCTGTGTTGAACAGTGAGGGGCAGACAGGATGTCCAAATCCCCTCCAGTGCTTTCCCGCTGTGTGTCCGTGTGCATGTCCAATGTTGCTACATGACTCTAGGGGGAAGGAGAGACTGCTTATGATACTATGATACATCCATACAGCCTATAAAATGTATGTATTCCCTCTACACCTTCCTCATTCATGCTATAATTTGCTTAACAAATCCAAGCATGGCATGGCAACTGTACCCCGCCTGCAGGCTGTGACTCCTACAAGGACTCAAAAGATGACCAACATGTATTGCCCTCATAGCTGAGTGGTTACAGTGCATGTCATATACCTGCAACGTCTCTGGTTAGAGTCTGGCAAGGGACCTTTGTTGCATGTCATACCCCTTTCTCTCTCTCCCCCTGTTTCCTGTTGGTCACTCCACCCCCAACTGTACATTAAAGGCAAAAAAAGATCAAAAATTAATATTTAAAAATGACTGACGTGATCAGAAAGCAGAAAAAAAATAATTTTAGCTGCACCAAAATCCTTTTCTTTTTCCAGACTTTCTTCTAATCTTTTCTTGTTTTCTTGAGCCTCTACAAAGTATGAATTAAAAATTCATTGTAATGAGGATATCGCTATATCTTAAGTTTATGGTCAGCCTTTGCTTCATTAATCTTTTGATTTGTTAATGTGATGGTGAGTAATGAATCAAACTTATACTATTCAATATAGTTTTCTCTGGAGAATGTATAAAATATTAAACTGTGATTTTATTAGTTATGTGATGTGTCATTTTCACACTTACTGCTCTTAAAAAGACAAATTGAGAGACTTGTATATCCAGATTTCACTCACACAGCACCACATTAACAGCTATTTCAGATGAGACTCTATTTCATGAGGGATCTTTTTATACTTTAGCAGGAAGAGATATATCCCTTCCTACTGTCCCTTGCTACTGTCTTTGTGTGGATCAAAAAGGTTCAATTGTTATTTTTCAGCAATATTTTAATCCAGATGTGCAGACAGCACTAAAGATTGCCTGGGATTTATATTTCAGAGACAGATACTAGTCCTGGAGTCTCTATTCTAATTTGTTGGTTTATCTTACCCACATCTCCCAGTTTCAGGGCAGGTTTTATTTTTTTCCCCTTGGGTCTTGTTCCTGGGTTGGGGTTAGGATTTATTAGGCCAATGATGGATCATGCTGAGTTAGGCTACAGCAGTGCAAAGGTGAAAAACCTATGAAATGTACTCATAAATATTTAAGTTAGGAGACATACTATAAATGTATAGTGTAAAATAATAATGAAGGAAGGACATGGTAGAATAAGGCATTTATTTCCTGCTAGATAGAAACAGTATATAAATGCCTTCTTGCTGCTGGGTGATGACAAAGCTTACATGTGTATGCAGCTGTACAACAACGTGTCCTGTGCTGGTGAGGGTAGTTAGAAAATTGACACGCCTTATGTCATTTGTAGTGTAATTATCAAATCAAACCCAAGCATATTTTTAAAGATCAAGATCATGTTTTGCTTCAGGAGGACTTTCACTTGACACTGAAACACACAGCAGTCCACCTTAAGAAACATACTATATAAGATGATGAAGCAATGTGGGAGTGACTTGAAGCAAAACTGAAACCCTTACTCTGAATTTGAACAATACAGCTAATCCAGCACTATTGCTGTGACGAGATAAAGTATTCAGGATGGCTCTGTCTGCGTAAGTGATTTACCTTTAAATATAATGTACATAACACTGCTCTGATTGCATAGTGGAGGGACAGAGAGCCAATTAACTGATTTTCAAGCAGTGTTAATGTGTGGGTTGGCAATAAAACTAACTTGTTAAAACACAAACAATTGTTACACTGGTATAGCACATTGTTACACAATTTTAATAGTCTGTGCACACACACACACACACACACACACACACACACACACACACACACACACACACACACACACACACACACACACACACACACACACACACACACACACACACAAAGATCTTGATTTATAAATGTCATGAAACATTCTTATCCCTCCCTGAGTAAGTATTGTGTGTTCTTGTTGCTCACTCCTTTTGTCAGGAAAACGTTAACACTGACCGTTGCAACGTCTGGTGTGGTGTTGGCAGCGAAAGGCCTTACAATTTCAACCCCTGCCATAGCTTTTATTGCAGTGGCCATAACTGTGGGAATAGGCGTGACACTCTATATGAGTCGTAAGTACACAAGGAGGCTTCCTTTGTCTGATTAACGTGCATTTAAATGTTAGATCTTATTACACCTATGCAATTCCTTTAAAGTGTCAATATCATTTGATTCTTGCGTGTTTCAGGAATAAATGACAACAAACATAAATAGAAGAAGTGACAACGGTCATCCATCTCTGATTCATCGACTACATCAACTTACATTTATTTGAAACATAACCAATAAAAATGTGATTTGCTTATTTGATTTATTGTTTGTACTGTTTTAAACATGCTGCAGACTTTAGATTGTGCTAGAGGGAATGTATGGAGCACCTGATATATCATATATCTTTATAGTTATAAGACAGGAAAACTATTGCTTTCATTTTTGGAGGTCTCTTATTTGTTAATGTAATATGTAGTACTGTCAATACAATGTTGGTGACCTGAAACGAATATGACTTCAATTATTGTGTTATTGATATTGAAACCACATACATTAATACAGCATTGTATTGCTGCCACCATGACAAAAAACATATTTTCTCTGTTTCTTGATACGTTCTCCATTTACTTTTACTTTCACTGCTACAGTGGTTACATGAGGATGTATCCACAGTAGCACGTATGCCTATGTGCATGCGTGCTACTGTGGTTACTTTTCAGAGAAGTTTGTAAAGCAGGTAAAATAGCGCTTTGCTATGCTTGTGTCACTCAGTGCTTTGTCACTGTATTTTAAAAGTTTCTTATGAACAGTGGGTGAAATGTAAGGACCACACAGTCATCATCTCCCCTAATATTATAATAAAGGTTCTTTTTCATTTTGTACCTGTCTGTCATTATTCATAAAGTTTTAACTAATATTGAATATTTTCTTCTCAAGCACCTTTTGTAGAGCAGAGAAGAAAAGTTACAATGTTTCAGAGCAGCTGTTATAACGAGAGAGTTTTCTCATCATATCGAGAAACTGAGGAAATATGTTTTTCATTGTAGTTCTTGTCTGGTCAGTTTGTGTAGATTCACTGTGGGTGATGATAAAGGAATGTCAGTCTATGAGATAGTATTATAAATATTATTATTACTTATTATTATTTTTTGTTATGTTTAAGATCAACATTAAAGAAGGCTGTTGATAATGTATTTTCAAAAAAAGTGTTACTGTTCGCCTACATGTGAAGTTCTTGCTCTGAGAGGAAGGAAGTAGGAGGAGAAAGAAAGTACATTTAAAAGACTGTCTCATTCATCGGTCTCACTGCAGCCATGACATAATTGCCAACTGCCAGAAATCCAAAAGAAAAAAAATAAGCATAGCAACAACTACTGAAACAAGATGAAGTATAAGATAAATCTGTGAGTACACTCTATCACCTCATAATCATTGTCAACATATACATATCTGTGTATAAATACTACTTTAGTGTATATATATTTGCTTTTCTGCCTCATAACCTTGTGATCAGTTTGACTAATTTTGATGTCATTTCCTGGGAAAAATGAAGTTGTTATTTTTGTGCAGAAGAGTCTTCTGAGTTTCTGGAAATACATTCAAAAACAAAAATTGCCAGGTATTTATCTTTTAGAGACAGATACTAGCCCTGGAACTCTATTCTATTTTGCCTGCCTGTATGTTGGTTTATCATACCTACATCTTTCAGTTTCAGGGCAGTTTCTTTTTTGCCCCTTGGATATTGTCCCTGCATACTTATCTCCTACAAATTTCAGGGTTTATTAGACCAATGATAGATCGTGCCGAGAGTTAGGCTACAGCAGTGCAAAGGTGAAAAACCTATGAAATGTACTCTTAAATGTTTAAGTTAAGAGGCATACTATAAATGTATGGTGTAAAATAATAATGAAGGAAGGACGCAGGAGGGCAGTCTTTTAGATAGAAAGAGTAAATAAGTGTCTATTTGCTGCTGGGTGATGACAAAGCTTGTATATGTGTGCAGCTACACAACAATGTGGAGTTACATTCCTCTCTGCGCTGGTGAGGGTAGTGAGAAAATTGACACACCTTATGTCATTTGTAGTGTAATTATCCAAATCCATGCAAGCATATTTTTAACGATCATGATCATGTTTTGCTTCAGGAGGACTTTCAGGTGACACTGAAACACGGGGCGGTGGAATGGATGATGAAGCAATGTGGGAGTGGCTTAAAACAGAACTGAAATCATCTCTGTGTATCTGAACAATACAGCTAATCCAACACTACACCTGTCAAGAGATAAAAAATATCAAGGATGGATATTACTATGTAAGTAATTTACCTTTAAATATACTGTAGATAACATTGTTCTGATTGCATAGTGGAGGGACAGAGAGCCAATGAATTGATTTTCAAGCCGCGTTAATTTGTGGGTTGGCAATAAAACTAACTTGTTGAAACACAAACAGCTCTTACAATGGTATTATACAATGGTTACACTGGTTTAATAGTCTGTGCACAAATACAAATATGCACACAAATATTTAGATTTACAAATGTCATGAAATATTCTCATCCCTCTCTGAGTAAGTGTTGTGTGTTCTTGTTGCTCACTCCTTTTGTTAGGGACACTTTCAAATGGACCGTTGCAAAGGTTGGGTCGGGTGTACTGGTGCAAGGCCTGGCAATTTCAACCCCTGCTGTAGCAGTAATGGCAGCTGCTGTAGTTGTGGGAGTTGGAGTTGCAGTTGGAGTGAAAATGTATATGGATGGTAAGTTATTCAACCATCTTTCACAAGGAGGCTTCCTTTGTCTGATTAGCATGCATTTAAATGTCAGATCTTGTTAAACCAATCCCTTTAAAGTGTCAATATAATTTGATATTTGTTTGTTTCAGGAAGAAACAACAACTATTAGAAGAAAGAATGGAAGAAAATCATGTTCATCCATCTCTGATTCGGTTCCACTCAATTCAAATCAATTTGTGGAACTTAACTATGTAATAAAAACACAAATTACAGACAATCAGTGGTTTTTAAGTAATTTCATGTTACTGCTTACTGTTACTGCTACATGCTTACTTAATTATTGTCTGTACCCTTTCTGTACCTTGTTTCCCTATCAGATGACACACGTCATTGTCAAATTTTTGTCTAACTCTATTTGTAGATTCAGTTACCTTGAATCTAAATTGTAAGGTAGGGAGAGAAGAGAAGAAAAGAGGAAAGAGCAAGAAGAGTAACATTAACCTTTGGAACAGACAATAATAAGGTTAAAATGTAGGCTGATAAATATATCTGCATCCATTAAACATGTTCGCATCCTCTCATGTTAGTGTGAGCACAGATCATTTTTAAACAGTGCAGGTTCAGCATCCACTCAGGTGATGCTGCTCGGTAATTAAAGAGCCAATCAGTAATCACGGTTGAGACAGCAAGATGACCTTTGACCTGTAGCCCAGAGGCGATTTTGTGGTCAAGGTCTTACCAGCTCTTGGCAGCACCTGGAAATTATTTCCTCTGTCTACTCTGTTTGTATATCACTGAAGACAGGACGACTCTTCCTGAGGTTTCTTCCTTTTTTCTTTTTTTTGTTTTGGTTTTACACTTCTTTAGTTTTTAATTACCTGAATTAAGGGTTTAAGGATAGAGTGTGTCACATGTTGTCCATAGTTTAAAGTGCTCTGTGATAAATGTGCATGTTATTTTACCAGCGTTATTAAACAGCTGTGGCACTACAGACTATAGATCAGTGGTCTCCAACCCTGCTCCTGGAGAGCTACTGCCCTGCATGTTTTAGGTATCTCCTCACTCTAACACACCTGATTCTAATAATCAACTCGTTATCAAGCCCTTTGACGAGCCTCAGCTGCTTGATAACGAGTTAGAGTGAGGAGATACCTAAAACATGCAGGGCAGTAGCTCTCCAGGAGCAGGGTTGGAGACCACTGCTATAGATAATAGTACCCAATATTCAAACTATTATATTTCACTATTAGGCTCAGCAGACATTCATGAGGTCACACTAAGACCCAAATATCTGCCTCTATTAAAGTAATTTCTCTCAGGAACTTCAGCCCACCTAATATGCACCTGTGAATTTTATTTGCTACTGCAGCTCCAATAAAATCAATAAAACTTACAGGTTCAGCCAGTCACAGCTTCAGCTCTCCAACGCATGGACATTACATTGTTTTGTTCTACTAGAAACCTGTTGCTCAAGTTTTGCTGTCGTGATCTCATGATAGGAAATTACACACTCATAATAGTGAAGCACACACACACACACACACACACACACACACACACACACACACACACACACACACACACACACACACACACACACGCACACACACACACATCTAGAAAATTGCTTTTTCTTGTTTGTTTGATTGAGATTTATCTATTAGTTTAAACCAGTAAAATCTTTCTGATTTTTTTGGGAATATAAACACAATTCAGGCTCAAATCATGGAGGCCGTGGCTTTAGAATGCCATATCACTTTAACGTGTACTGCTGCCAGGCTATGGAAGAATAACCTGCTGTTAAGGTGGAGCTGAAGGCTCAGTGGGTAGTACCCAGACCCACTGGACTGCTGTAGAGTAGCTGCCTTGGGAAAAGGAAGGCCTCTTGGCTCTCATTCTAATCGAATGCTGTACTGGAGGATCAAACAGCAGATATGACTAAGGCTGTAAATGAAGGCCACTGTGCTTAGATACTGATGTAGAATCAGGAATGGCAAGCATGTTTTGTGGCAGTAACAGAGCTGTAGGTTGAACCTGGGGCTCTGGCTGTATAGGCTTATGGGTACCAGAGGGCATATCACCGCCTATATTTTGATCTATGGTAGTGATGCAGGTTAGCCTAAATGCAAACTTGAGACAGTGCTCCTATGATACTTCTCTTTATCACAGCTTTTCAAAGGATAGTTTTAGCTTCAGTGACCTCGAGTTGACATTACATTCAGTTTCTATTCCAGTAAAATACACCTTGTTGATTTTATGGCTGCTATTAGTTACTCAACTCTCACCCTTCATTTCTGAATTCACCACTGAGGAAAGAAACACAAGTTGTTTATGTTGATGACTAGGGGTGTGACGATACACTCAGCTCACGAGACGAGACACGATATTGGGTTCACGAGATCGAGACAAGACGAGATTTTAACTATATTTTTAAGAAAACTTCAATGAGGAAATACATGACTCATTATTTGAAATTCACAAAATGGAAATTGAATTGAAATGTTTTAACTAATAATTTTGTAATGAATCATTTTAGTTCTACTTTCTAAATATATAATTATCATATGCCGCACTATAAAAGGTTTCCCCATATAGATATTTTATAGATGGATAATTTTGGTATTTATGGAAATAACAACCATAAATACAAAAGTTAGATACAATCAAAAACACCAAAAAGTTAATTATAAAGAGTAGAAAAAAATTCTAATATATAAATATAAATGAAATCTCCAATTATCAAAAATTATAATATATTGCTAATAAAAAAACACAAAAATAAAAGTAAATTGCACAAATTCTGTATAAAATAAATACACAAGTAGAACAACATATAAATTGTGTTATAATTTGGTAGTGTGACTCATTTTACTTTTTGCATCATTAGGCTTCCATAGCTGCGCTAGGTTCCCTGCTCCTCCTACCTCAGGCTTTCAGTGTAGAGACCCGAGGTCAATTTACCACTGCTCCTCTCCTCTTCTCCTACTTCTGACTGAGATCTTCTCAACAGGTAGAAGCTGTAACAAGGTTAATGATGACACATCAAGTGGAATAGTATAGTTACAGATAAACTTGCAAGATAAACACCTCTGTAACTTAACTCAGTTAGACCCACAAGGCAGACTTTAGGAGATTGAATGTAGGTTATATGGAGCACCTGCTATGTCATGTATCTTTATAGACATAAAACAATGTAAGAGGGAAATTATTAGCTTGATATCAGACAGATATCGGATTCAAAGGTCTGGGCCCAGACAAGGAAACGATTGTGTCACCTGAGCAGACACACCTCAGGACAGCTTACAGAGACAAAGATCATTTCACTGCAGCAAACCAACAGCTGAAACAAAGACATTTCTTCTTCATGAGAAAATTCTCTCAAGACAATGGACCTGAATAAAGTGTAAGTACAGTCTGTCACTTGATAATTGTTAAGTGTACAATTAACTGAAGTAGTATTTATGTTATCCTGTATAACATAAATAGTGTTTAGAGTCAGTGTTGTGATCAGTTGGACTTTTTTTGCTTTCTTTCCTAGGAAATATATAGCATTCATTTTTGGAGCTCTCTTAATTGGGAATGTATTATGTACTTTAATTCCATTTTATGATGCAACATCGCATTGATCTTCCTTGGAATCTACATGGTGATCTCGGGGCATTCTTCAAAGTAAAGTCTACATTTATTCATTCTGCTTATATGGGCTGTTGTTTACTCATTGGCCTTTATATTTAATCTACTTAACATAAATAACAAAGCACACCTTGCAGACCCAGTTATCATAGTCTGTGAGACACTTAAACCTCTGTCTATTCTAAAACTCTTCTTAAATCTTCTTGTTTTTTTGTTTTTTTTCCAGAGATCTCACCATGGTGGTTATTGGAGTGCTCGCACTGAACGTCACTCATAATCTCAAAAGCAAAACTAATTGGGTGTCACTGGGATTCAACGTTTTTGTAATAACTACATTGGTGTATTTGTCTACGAGGAGAAAAAGAGGCATTAGTAGTCTTGCCTCCCCAGAACAATTCGGGAGAGGGATATTGCACTTTTCCAATGATCATGCTCGAGAGGAGACACGATTAAGAAACATCAGCTTGCAGATTTGTTTGGTTCCCAGGCAAAGCGATCAGCTTATGAGAAGAAAATATAATAACCAGACAAGTTCAGAAGATGTTAAGCCAAAGACTTCATATAGCAACACTGTAAAACACTGTAAAAACTTGTTGGACTACTTACATTTTGAATTAAATGAAGTGAATGCACCACAGTTTGCTTTTGAAGTATTGTTATTTTAATACAGTGTAGAAACTGCACTCTCTCAGAGGGTCACATAGGAAAAGGAAAGCTGTCATTTTAATGTTGTGTAACTGCTGGGCATTAGGAGTGTACTATAAAGATACAACAATCACTGAAAGAAAACGTTTGTGTACTGTATATAAGAATGTACATTAGTGATACCATTCTGGGTTTAAGATGTGGACTTCCTAAGTTTCTGGTCGGGTACAGCAACCCCTCTGACTTCTGCTGTGTGTTTGTTAGGGGATACATCTCAAATACCAAGTGTATAAAAAGGAATATTTTCTGTTTTTATGGTGGGTTTGGTCCCAGCCTTCAGAATTATCTTAAGACATTGGCAAACTGCTGTATCACCAGACCAACAGACAGACTAAAGGGGAACATGGACGATGGGACAATCCCTTGGGAGCTCTTTTGGACCTATACAAGGACTGATGAAAACTTGGTTCAGAGTACCAGTGACTGAATACAGTACACCCAAATACAATAGCTGACAGAGCTTTGAAAAAGGGAGCAGTGCTGCCACACAGTGATGACAAAGTGTACATGTCCTTTATGTCCTAAGTATGCAGTATTCGGTGAAAGTGCATCTTATTTTTACTTTTGTGCTGGTGAAGTCACACACCTTTTGTAATTTGCCATCTAAACATGTAAAGCACATTTTACAGCAAAGAACTGAGCACACTATACATTTGTGTGTATTTACCATGAAGTTGTGGTCATAAACTTTATAGGGCATCATCAGAGCTTTTTAAATTCAGTATGATTGCATGATAAGAGCCATAATGAGAGGATGATAAAAACAGTTGGGGATGGAATAGTCGGCTATTCTGTGGTTGTATTATTAAAAAATATCCGAATCAGAATCTGTAGTTCATGAGATTTTGTTAGCAAATTGTTACAATAAGGCAAAAGGGTTCAACTTTAAATTGTTTTACGATTATAAAAACATAAACACACTTTCAACTAGCATTGGTGTAAAAGATGTCGACTAATGGAAATCATCCTAGCAAGAATTATCATCCTCAGTTTTTGGCTGATAATGATCAATGTATAGTTTTGTGTTATTCAGTTTTGCGAGAGAGAACACTCATAGCTACATAAATTGTGCATTGTCAATTACAGAAATCATTCAATATATTTCTTTTTTACTTTGAGTGAGTGAGCAAAACTGAAAGTGTTATTGCATGACATAACAGTGTTTTTCCACTGTGACACAGAAGTTACACACCATAAGCTGGAAATTAATTTGTGAGAAGACACTGCTATGCAACAAATATAACTTGACATCTATCAAAATAGATAGTATAAAGCCAACACAATATGGATGACCTGAGACCAAAATTAAATACAACTTCAGTTATTGTGATATTGATATTGCAACTACACACATTAATACAGCATTGTACAGTATTGCTACCACCATTACAAAAAAAACATATTTTTTTAACTTGATACCTTCTTATATTCACTTTCACTTTCACTGCTACCATGGTTACAGACTTCCTTGACAATTAACCAAGGCAGCATGTATGCACCTCAGCATACATGCTACTGTGGTTACCTACAGACCAATCAGAAAGTGAAAATCAGTTAGAATAGCGCTTTGCTATGCTTGTGTCACTCAGAACAGGGGGTGAAATGTAAGGACCACAACGTCATCATCTCCCCTAATATTATAATAAAGGTTCTTTTTCATTATTCATAGAAGTCTAGAAGTAGTTTTAACTAATCTTGAATATTTTTCTTCTCAAGCATCTTTTGCAGAGCAGAGAAGAAAAGTTACAACTTGAAGAGTAGCCATTATAACGAGAGAGTTTTCTCATCATATCGAGAAACTGAGGAAATATGTTTTTCATTGTAGTTCTTGTCTGGACAGTGTCTAGACAAGATTCACTGTAGATTCACTGTGGGTGATGACAGGGGAATGTCAATCTACGAGATAGTACTATAATTATTATTATTATTACTATTATTGTTATGTTTAAGATCAAGATTAAAGAAGGCTTTTGATAATGTTTTTTTTTTTTTTTTTTTAAGTTTTACTGTTACTTACTGTGCCCATATGTGAAGTTCTTGCTCTGAGAGGAAGGAAGTAGGAGGAGACAGAAAGTACATTTAAAAGACTGTCTCACACATCGGTCTCACTGCAGCCATGACATAATTGCCAACTGCCAGAAATCCAAAGGAAGAGAAAGAAGCAAAGTAACAACTGCTGAAACAAGATGAAGTATAAAATCCACCTGTGAGTACACTCTATCACTTCATAATCAATGTCAACATATCTGTGTATAAATACTACTTTAGTGTATATATTTGCTTTTCTGCCTCATAATTTTTTGATCAGTTTGACTAATTTTGATGTTGTTTCCCAGGAAAAATGCAGCTTTCACTTTTGGAGGTGTCGCAGCAGTGAAAGCGGCAAATTACATAATTCCATCTTATGAAACTGTGATACTGACAACAATAGTATTATTGATCATCCTCCTTGGAAAATGCATGCTTTCTGCAGTGTAAGTCTACATTTATTTACCCTGCTTATACAGACTTTGTTTCCTCATTAATCTTATTTTTACTTAACATCAGTAACTTTACAAAGCACACCTTGCAGACTCAGTTGTTATAGTCTGTGAGATGTTTAAACCTCCTTCTATTCTAAAACTCATCTTGAATTCTTGTATTATCATGTTTTTCCAGAGACATCACCAAGGTGGTCATTGGAGTGATCACACTGAGTGTCCGTAATATTCTCACAATGGACACACAGTTTGCGATTGGATTCTATGCTTTTGTAATACTGGCCGTTTTGTGCATGAACAAGAAGCAGGAATCGGTTAACAAGAAGAAACTCAGATGTCCAGATAAGTCTGTAAAACAAGAAGTTAGTGAACAAAATTGGCTCCAGGCATTTCGTTTCACTCAAATGTTGTATCAGAAGAAGGACCAGTGAGAAATGAAACTCGAATGACCAAAAAAGTTAATTTGGATTTAAAACTTAATCATTTGTTAGATGACTACTGACAATGTGATTAAATAAAGAAGCATTCATTCATTCAATCAGTTCATTTAGCAACACTGTAAAAATCCAGAAAATACTATAATTTGTCTGTAAAACTTAAACTTGTTGGATGGCTACTGACAATTTGAATAAATAAAGAAATGTATGCGCGACAGTTTGCTTTGAGCTATGGTTATTTTTTCTACAAACAATGTACAAACTCCACTCTCTCAGAGAGGCACAGGGGAAATGAAGCTTTATACTATTATATTAAAATTTATACTATTATATTAATCTTTATGAAGCATCATAAAAGCTTCGTAGACAAATTATTATCATATGTTTTACTGTTGTTTTTTCCCCCATTAGATCTCATTGATATACACAGTAGTTCTGTCTGATTCAGTTTTTGCATTAGAAAACATTCATAACTACATGGCCTAAGCCTTCATATAGGCTTGTGATCTGCAACAAATTGTAGCATAATGTGGTGCAGGAACAAAGAGACAAAGACAAAATTTAAATGTTTAATCACGTATCATGTTAAGTTATTCATTCCATTGCAACCACACACATTAATACAGCATTGTATTATTGCCACCATGGCAAAAACACATTTTCTCAGTTTCTCAATACTTTCTTTTTCTCTTTGTGCTAACATTTACACAGCAAGGCCGTACGCAGGGTCTTAGAAATACTTAGGTCCAAAATCTAAATTAGCTATAGATCAACCCACAACTCTGAGTCTGCTGTAGCATAAATGATCTGTCAAGTAGTAAAGCATTATAAGCAAGTTAAATGAAGAGGAGGCTGACACAAAACATCTAAAATGAAGTTTGGGTGGGGTCTGACATCAGGGTAGATGTCTGTATTCTGGCGCCTTATAACAGGTTTGGTATAAGGTTTGACACTTTGACCTGACTGTGAGAAAAATGATAGGTACATTTTGTAATTAAATCCAGAGGAAGTGTTTGGCCCCAGGTCACATACTGTATTAGGAGAAATTAAAAAGCTAGAAGTATAGAAATTGATGAATCCATATGTCACAGCTGTGCATCAACCAAGTCAGCAGCAGCGGCGTGTGTGTGCGTGTGTATGGGGGTGGGGGTGGGGGGCGGGTATTGGTTTTGACAGCGTGACTAATAGCAGTGTGAGTGCATGTGAAAACGGTCATTTGCGTGACTCTCACTCTGATTGCGTGAGAGTTGACAGCTCCTCTGTACCTCAAGAAAACTACAGAGATCCAGACCTTGGTGACCTAACACCACACTTCCTTGATATTTGCGTAACCATAGTAGCACGTATGCACATCAGAGTACATGCAACAGTGCTTAGTCAGTCTATGTATTTTAACAGGTTCTCATTAACAGTGGTTGAAATATCTTTTTCATTTTTTGCCTGTCTGGTATTATAAATAAAGATCCAGTTGTAGTTTTGACTAATTAATAGTTTTTTCATGAGATATTTTTGAAGTCCAGAGAAGAAAAATGAACACACAAAGAGCAGCCATTATAACAAAGGTTTTCTCATCATATGCAGACACTGAGCAAATATGTGTTTTTTTTTGTGTTATGGTGGCATCTGTATCAATGTGTTGGAGTGGCAATTGAAATGCAATGATTAACTTAGCACTGCCAACAGCATATTACATTCACAAACAAACAAAGCTACTGTATTTTCTCATGTCTCTATTCTATGAAGAATGTAGAAAGAATACAAGAAAACAAAAAAGCATGAATCCAGATTTAGAGGCTCAGTTTTCACTCCTAAGAACTGAACTTCAAAAACAGCAACAAAAAAGAACTTACTTTAAAAAAAAGACATGACCCCATGGTGTTTATTGTTAGTAGAAGCAATAGTGGTGGCAGCTTCAATGTTTGCTGCTGAGTAATTGAACATTCTCTAGAAATTAAGAACATTTTGTCTTATTGTGCTCATGTTAGGGAATGTTACACTTCTACAATCTATTTAATTCAAGTGGGAAGTGACAACAACAATAAAAAAAAACAGCAAACAGTGTGGTGATGGAATCCTAAGTCCGGTGCCCAAAAAATGGGCAAAACAATGAAGACTGGTGGATTGTCCCGAAACTTGCTAAAATGAGCCAGGGGGGCGGGATTGTCCAAAAAATTTAAATGCTTCTCTTTTTGAGGAAATGGATATTACAACCTCTTCGGCTTGGCTTAATAAGTTCTACGCATATAAAATATAGAGATGAGATATGATGTCGCTTCTCATTGAAATGTCTTGCGAAACAGAGAGAAGCATTTTTGATTGTTTATTTCAACAGTTCATTTCCAGGAGGCATGAATTAGGACTTTCCAATCTAGTTTGTAGTTTTGTTGTTTTAACAAAAATGTCATGTAAATGATATTATAGGACCATGATATCATAATCAATCGTCTTGAAAAGTGGGTTGCTCTACCAAAAGCTAAAAACGTCTCTTAAATTTAAACTTCTACACTTCTTTTAATAGTTGCATTTGATTTCTTTTGTTCTTTTTTTAATCTTGTTTTATTCTCTTTTTATGTAGCACTTGGTGAATTTATTTTGTTGTAAAGCATTTGAGCTGCATTTATTGTATGAAAGGTGTTATGCAAATAAAGTTATTATGTGTGCATATATACGGACAAAATATGGTGTCAACGATGTGATTTATTGGACACACCCCTTGCCTACCTGATTGGCCTGAAGTCAATGTCAGCATCAAGTAATCCACCAATATTACCTGATACTGACACATATCTAGATGCACATTATTAGCTATTGTTTTGATTATATATATATATATATATATTTATATATATATAAAAAACAATAACTAATAAAGGTTAATTTATATTAACCTTTTGAGTTTTTTCTGTTTTTTAAATACCCTATTTAAATGCTGCTTGTAATATGTTTGAACATTGTTCTATTAATATAGTTCTTCTATAGTACAAGTGTAGTTGGAGTGTTGAAAAGCACTAAATACACATTCTCTCAAACACATAAACAAACTCACACACCCAGGAGTTTGTTTCATATAAAAACAACTTTAATGAGCTGAGCTCAATCTGCAGATTTCTCAACAGAACACAAACATTTCACAGATATAAGACGGACTGAGCCGTTTGACCAAATACACATCAGCTGTGTTTTATGTGCTTGTGTAACGTTCAGTCTAAAAAAAAAAAAAAAAAAGTGACTACTGGAGAGTTACAGACTTCAATTTTTACTGTTCCTGAACACTACACCAGTGTTACATTTTCACGTGTGTCCTTGATGAAGGTGGATTGGTGCATCTGTCCGGTCTTGTGGTCAGATCAAGTGTGGCTTGCCGCTGGAGGACCGGGCTGAGTTGGTGCTATCCCATCAGGCTGTGAGGACGGGTCTGAGGTGTAATAGAAGAAATTAGCCTCATGACACCCACTGAATCAGACAATGCTCAAAATACAACCATCGTTTTAAACCACTAACAGTAAAAAAGTACTCACACATGCCATTGGGAGCTCCAGGGTGTCGAGGGGCCATCGGCTGGGCATTCCCTCCAATGGGCATCATCCGGTTGGGCATGGGCTGGCCTGAAGAAGGGGGCATGAAAGTAACAAAAATTTCACAAGTGAGAACTTAAGATCTGAGTGACACCAGATGTGAATGTGGTTTGCTGCGCTCTGAAAAAGTTGATGGCTTATGGGGAGTTTCATTTGTTTTACTGGGGGGGTGTGTGTGCGTGGCCAGACCTGATTGCTGCATTGTGAATCCTGGCTGCACCTGCTGCTCCCTCTGCTGGCGCACTTTCATCTCTGCCTGCTTCAGCTGCTCAGTGTGGAACGTCTGCCTCTCAGACAGTAGCTGCTGCCGCTGCTGCTCCAGCTGCAATGACAACACATACACATGATCTATGAGTGATATGAACTTCCACATGTAAACAATGAGGAGAAGAAATGCTAACAGAGGTCAAAATCATCATCTAATCATATGGACTTTTTGAAATGTTATAAAGTATAGCTGATGGTTTTAAAAAGAACAAGCAGAGCATGTTCACTCACAGCCTCTTTCTCACGGTCCATTATGGTCTCCAGCTCCTCAAAGTGCCTCAGCTTGATCTCCAGCTTCTTCATCTGTGTTTCCACCAGCAGAGCCACCAGGGACTTGATCTTTCTCTCTTCGACTGCCGCTAAGTGCTGTGAATACAGAAGGAAAAAGATGGAGAAAGTTAGAAATCGCAAGAAGAGACACACAAGAAACAGGGTGTGGTAAAAGCTTGCGACAAGTAAATCAAAAAGGTAGTGGAGGGAAAGATAATGAGGGAACACATTGAGGTGGAGGAGAAAAGATAAGAGGTGAGAGGAGACTAGAATAAATTGGGTGTGACAGAGCGTGTCAGCGATGCAGAGGGAAAATAAAAATAGACTAAGTAAGAAAACTGCCAAATCAATCATCACCAACCAGGGCTGGGACAATAATTGATCTGACTATACATCTTGATGGAAAACATTTTAAGTGGGCACACCACCACAGGTTATTGTTAAAACTCTTTATCACAGTAGCTGGCCATGACGATGGGTAGGAACATTTCTCTGCCACACAGACAGAAAACAAACAGACTTACACTGATGTATTTAATACTGATAAATCTCGTAGCAACACACATGACACCCTTTTCAGTTAAGGATAATCTAGGGTTTATCAAAATAGCATGTTAAATTGTTTATGTTAGTCATTTTAATTGTAAAACACTGTCACACAAAGGCCAAAAACCATTCTTACAATAAGCAAACTTACTGTAAATACTGTATGTTTCAACTGCACTGTTAAATCCAATAATTATCAAAATGACAATGTATACGGTGTCAATTTTTTGTCATAACATTACTTATCTCTGGTTTATTCTGACGAGGATATGTTTATATCATTTAGAAGAGCACAGCCAGGCCTTAAAGCGATCTCCAAAATGGTGCTAGTCTTGGTTGCTAGGAAACCTTTGACATAACTGAAAAAAGCCCCTATTTAAAATGACAGCAATTTCTTCACATGAAGTCCCTGTGATTGGTCCGTTTTGAAGTTGAAGGGGCGGGGCTTTACCTTAGCCTTTGTAGCAGCAGAGGCCAGAGCCGATGCTGCTGCAGTGGCAACGCTGCCCTCCACCAGGTCCAGCTCCATCACTCTCCTCCCCTCATCCCCTTCTCCCTCTCGCCGCCCTACGCTGTCGTCGTCATCTCCCCTCGCTGGAACAAAGGGGGGATTCTTTTTAATATAGAAAACGTGCATATAGACACACATACAGTCAACCCGCAAATACATATTCTGCACATATATACGTACCGTCTCTCTCCTCTGCAAGTATATTTTCAGCATTTTCTCTTTTGACTAGTACTGCCTCCATTTTTGCCCCACTGGCTTCCACTTTTAGTCCATCTGCCCTAGCCGGGGCCTTAAACAGATCCAAACACACATTCAGGGTAAACAACGGAAATCATCAGCAGATACAATATGCCTGTAAAAGTCATGCTCTTGTTGGCACATCACCTGATTTGAAGAAGAGTTTGTTTCCATTTTTTCTGCATCCACTGATTCTGAAGGACAGAAAAAAGTATAATGTATATAAAATCACAGAAAAAAAAAATAGAGAAAAAAATGTAATTGTGTGTGACTACTTGTGTATGTACTTCAATCTCACCTGTCTTTTCAGGTTGGTTGGAAATTTCAAAGACTTTATCGATGGACTCCTCCTGCACTTTGGAAAACTCCTCTGAAGAAGAACATGTACAGTCACCACACATTTTTATTTTAATTACACGTTTACAACATTTCAATTATAGACTACACACAAATTAACATGCTCTTCCTCTCTCTCCGTCCGCTCACCCAGTGCAGCCTTAGCTGCCGCTGATGCCACCCGTGGATCCACCACAGATGCCAGGAAGGCCACAGTGCTCATTACGGGGTTCTCTGATTGGCTGAAAGGCACGGGCTGGTACGCCAGTGGGCCGAGGGAAGCCGAGGAATCTTCCAAGTAAGGGTCTTCTATTGGCAGACGAAGGAAGTGGAGGATACATTCGTCCTGCGTTCTGGAGCCCACGTGCTCTGAAACTTTGTTCCAGTCATCTCTGTAAACCTCTAAGGCCTGAGAGAGTCAGAGGTAGGTAAGGTAAAAATCATTTGTGTGTAAATTAATCCACTGTTAAAACACAAGTTGTTACATTGTTAAAAGACCCCAAAAAATAAGTGATGGTCTTACCTCTAATAACAAAAGTGTCTCTTGCTCTGTCCATTCCCTTCCTGCACTCGCTCCTTTAGTCTGAGACAGAGGTCATAAGAGTAATGTAAGAATGATAGTAGTAACTTTTTAAACACCTAATATCAGTAAAACATAGGAATGGAAAATAGGTTGGGGAGAGTGAGTAAACTTATACAAATACAGTACATGTATTGAGTACATGCAGTACAACATATCCAAAAAAGGAAAAAAAAGATTTAAACAACTTTGAACAAAGATTATTTTCTGTATGTTTGTGTTGTTGTTGTGTGATACCTTTGGGTGTTTCCTGGCATAGATGTCTGTGCGCAGACCAAAGTTCTGGCTGTCTGAAGGCTTCTCTCTGCTCTTTTCTGGGAAAAACAACATATGCTGCGACGCTGACACCTGCAAGAGTGAGAGTAAGTGGCAGAATTTGTCTGGAAATTTTACGATTAAAATACAAGCTTGCTGAGTTATTCTTTGTCATGTGTTCTGCATGTATGTGTGTGTTTACCTGCAGAGGTTTGTGTTGCAGGGGGGCCAGCCCGGACGGTGTGTCAGCCAGTACGTTGAAATGAGGAGTGGGTGGGGGTCCCATGGGGAGAGGTCTGCTCTCTGCATCCACCTGGTAGTTAATCATACCCCACTGCTCCAAAAACGCATGAACCCTGGACACAAAGAATATTTTTTCTTTCTTTTCATTTTTCTGTGTTCCAGGTAAAACTGCCTCCACAAATACGACGATGTTAATACACTGATAAATAAACATCTGTCATGCTGAGATTAAAAATAAAAGCTGTTCTTGAACTGCTGATCCATTAACTACACCTCACACCTCATGTTCCTTCCCACCATTAACAGATTTAATTCATTAACACAATCACACAGCTGAGCACTCACACATGACACCTAATTTAGCCACCACTGGGTGCAAACACCCACACACTAAGTTATACCTCATTATAGCACAGACGTCTCCAGTGAGGTTGCGTCTGCAGGAGGTTGAACTCAGGTATTCCTGGGGGTTAAGTCGGTACGTGTCGATCATGAAGTTACGGTAGGCCAGGAAGCTGCAATGTACAGGGAAGATCATGCTGTTAGCTATATTCAACCTTTGATTTTAAGTTTTTGCGGATGCATGAATGTCAGCTGTACTCACATTTCTGGAGATTTTGACTTGTTCTTTCCATTGAAGAATTCAGGGAGTGCACGCTTTTCTATTGAGTGGATGCTGGAAAATATTGACACAAAAGGTTTTTAGGGTTAAAACTTTTAATTTATAGTTAAGGTCCAGATTTGGAAAAGCCAGGTAAGGAAACTACAAACAGAGTGCAGAAATGTACCCTTTTTCAAGTGAAAACAGGTGCATTTCTATGTATTTACTTACCTATTATAATTGAACCAAGAAGTGTAACTCGGTATTATGATATGATGTGTTTGTTCTGTGATGTTTTCCTCTCCCTCTGATAGGCGTGGTATCTCTCCTCTCCCCTCCTCATCCTCCTGATGTAGCATCCACACAGTGTAAATTTAATGATATGTTTACATTACTGTCTTAAACAAAAAATAAGAAAACCCTACAGACCACTCCAGTCCTGCTGCATTTCAAAGAAACATTTTGAACATATGAAAATTGCATATTTACCCTTCCTGGGAAATCATCCTCTGGTTCATCTGAGAGAGAAAATAATTGAGGGATGGGTTAAAATTCAAGGTGCACACACGCAAACAAAAGAGACGTTTTTAAAAAGGAGCAAACAGTCTAAGCTTAAAGCTTAAGCTTGGTACCAGACTTCTGAATCTCTGGTTTATTCTGTAATTCAAACAGAACTGTGAAATACAATTCAGTCTCACTATCCAGCTACATGCTTGTAAGTGTACAGTCAGTCCAAATAACTGATAGCATGTGTGTCACCTAAATGCAACACACTCTTAAAGAAGTGATCACCTGAAACAATCAAAAAACTACTGCAACAGATGAATTTTATTTGAGGTATTCAGATGCATGTACACAGGGTACATTCCTCTGTAAACATTAACAATAACATACAAACTTACCCAGGTCTGCCATAGTCCCTCCTTTGACAGGAATATTCTCACTGTCCTTTTTCAGGTTGACTACAAAGAGAGAGAGAATGAAATAAATGTGAAAATCTGCTGTAATGTGGGGCATTTTTCTCATTTATGCTAACTTTAATTATTTTACCATTCTTGGGTAGTATGACCTCCTCCATGTTAGGGACCGGAGTAGGGTCCTCCATGTCTTTGGTCAGGTCCTCTTCTGGCTCTTCTTCTTGTTGTCCACGCCTTCTCCTGTGCACACACACATATACAAATGAATGATGAAACCATGCAAAGAAACACCATGCAGAAGACAAACATTGCTTGGATGAAACTGATATGTCTTACCCCTTCTTTCCTTTCTTCCTGCCTTCAGAGGAAGGAGGAGATGGGGAGCGTCTTCTCTTTTTGAATGGTGTGGACTTTGAGTCCTGCTACACATTGTGATAGTACAAAGAAAGTCAGAATTTAAGTGTCATTGGCTGAAACATAAAAGATCCAGACCCTTAACATTAAAAAAAACATCCATTACAACCTCCATTACTGTAAGATCTATTCAAATCCATTCACTCTCTGTAATTGAATTGAAGTTCAAATATTTAATTGTAATCTAATAAAAACACTTTTCCCTTGACAAGCCTTCCTGTGCCTACATCTTCACACAAACCTGGTCATCTCGGAGGTGAATGCGCTGGCGGAGAATGACTGGTACATTCCTCTCATCCACACAATAGTCTTCCTCGTTCATCCACTCGTTGAAAACATCTGTGTCCAGAACCCAGCCAGAATGGACCTGAAGCACACACATCCACAAATAAAATGAGAATTAAATTGGGAGTTAAGAAGTAAGCTATTATATATTAGTGCATCTCATCAATGACTTTAATAAACACACATCAGAGCATATCACCAAATGCTACTAAAATTGTATGTGAGCAGATAAATCAATATTGCTTTTTTGTATGTGGTTTTCTTTGTATATATATTTGTATGCATTTTGTTGAGTCTGACTTTAATTCTATTGATCTAATTAAGTGCAATACCTTCCTACTATGTCATCTTTTTTAACTGTGTGTGCGTCTTGTTTTTATCTGGTTGTCTTGTTTTTTATTGTTTTAAAAGTACAAATAGAGAATGTAATCTCATTATATGTTTAATATAATGACAATAAAGCTTTCAATTCTATTCTAATAGGCTTCTCTGAGTTTTAGAGATCACATAAAAGCATTCATTTTTATATGGACTTTGGTCTGTTCCTGTTCTAAGCATATCAAATTGTAGCAAAACACAAAATTGTAGCTACACAAGGCGACAGCCCTAACAGGTGCCAGAAAGTTCATTTCAGACACTGAGTACAGCTCAATGTAGTGTCAAATTGTGCAGTGTAAAATAACATTATATGGTTTGATCTAGTAAAATGCGGCAACAAATGGAACAACGCAGGAGTTTGTAAGCATCTGTGTGCTCACCCTCCAAGGTTTTTCTGGATGTGGTGGCTCTTCAACTTCTCTTTCAACATCACTGGAGGACAACCAACTGTCATAACTGTTGAAATGAGAATGAAAATGAAAATAATGGTTTAGTATTCTTAGTAAGTGTGAAAACATCTGTGGTTGCTCATGTGTGTTCATGCATTACCTGTCAGGGTGCATGCCCCAATGTACCAAGACATGGTTGTCTTTTCGCATGACTGGACGCATCCATTCATCTGAGAATAGATGTGTTTAAAACAAGGCAGCAGGTTAATTCCCAGTGCTTTATAAAGATAAAGCACACACTCACACACAGAATAAATGACTGACCTTCTTCTGTAGAAGCAGGTGAGGGATATATGTGGTGGCTGGCAAGCACTCTGTCCTCTGTGAGTGTACCCTGTGGAAGGATACAATGTGAGCCAGTAGCAATGAGACTGAACTACATTATCAGCCAGACATGCCTCGGGATACTTTTTTAAATCTGTAATTCTAGCATAACATTCTTTATTCTTATTTGGCCTGTGTAACCATCTATCCACTTATCCCCAACTCTCCTCTGAAGCACTTTACCTGGTGCTTGGTGATGATACCAGTCAGTCTGCCAGCCAGCTCCTGGTCCAGTGTGGGGTCCAGATATACCACAGGCAGTGACATACAGTTGTTCTAATGACACACAAAAGTACACATTCATCAATGGGGTGTCCTTTGTGAGCTGGAGCGTGCGTGTGTGTGTCTGTCTTTGTAGATGCGTCTTTGTCACCTGTGTCAGTGCTCTTTCAATAGTACTAAACATCTCCACATTCCTTTCAGTTCTTGATGGATTCTGCAAGTCAAACCTTCTCCTGTGAAGGGAGGCAGGGGAAAAAAAGCATCAACGGCATGTGAAATACTTTTCTTGTGACACTGAATCAGTATGAATCAGTAAAGGTTAAGACTTATGATTGTTATGAACCAGTAAAAGATGATAATCATGTGGTTAAACTAGTATGGTTAATGATCATTTGATTGATATACATGACTATTAATCATAACAAGCCATGTGCCATTTATGTTTATATTAAATCCAGAAATAATGGTAACTCAAAATGACTATATTGACTGCCAATGCATTACAACATTGAAGATCATCTTTGATGTCATTGGAGACATCACTAAGGGCGAATGATCTGTAATTAATGATGAAAAATCCCTGGATTTGTGAAAACAAGGAGTAGTTGAGGGAAAATAAGTTCCACAGTAGGAGGAGATTAATTGAGTATACAAGACTGTGTTTTCAGTTTTCTGCATCAGTGTCTGCTCCATGGACCAACATTGATTTACTTGTGTTATGCTTAATATGTCTTTGACTGCACTGAACTCTGCCTGACTCTGTGTTTTCATGATTGTTTGAGTACTTTTCTTTGTTCATGGGTTAAATATGTTGTGGAACACTTCAAGTTTTATTGGCCAAGCTGAAGGATCTTTTTCCCTGACAGACATGGTAAAGAGGAATCAAACAAATGAAGGGCAGGTTAGTGTAGGATACCACTGTGAAACGGCAGAAGCATAGGAGGCTTGCTACTCACCAGCCTTGCTCAGCCTTGAACTTGTAAGCGGTGCCAAGAATGTGGCAGAGTCCACCTCCTGCCCGCAGGTCCAGAAAGCATTGTGCCTGCAGAAGAATGACTAGTTACTAACTAAAACTGTTTATTTAGCTTTTTGTTTATGTTTCAACCACTATTGCTAGATTTACAGACATCTTACATTTCATTACCACAATGGAGCTAGGCTTTTAGCTTTAATATATTGAGTTCTTATCATTTACTGTCAAGAGTGAGTGATTAAATTCTTGTGTTTACCTTTAGTGTCTATGTAGCTATGGACATACAACATGGTGATGTCAAACACCTTGAAATCAACATGCATTACAACAGCTGGAGACTTTGGAAGCTGCTTACAGTCAGAGGTGTTCTACAATGAGTAATATTAGGGGGGAGAACATTGTGACAGTGATGAACAGTAAGAGGCAGACTCACAGGCAGTTTGGTGAGAGCAGGACTGGTAGCTTGTCTGCCAAACGCATCCTCTTGAAACTGAAGAAGCTGCAGGGTCACTGCAGCCAGAGCCTGACAAGATGGAGCATCCACCAGCACATACTAAACACAGATACACACATTTAGAGACTGTGAGGAGGACCATTTTTTCATCGTCATGCGGCATCTTATCAAGGGTCGTCAACTCAACAACTGTATTTGGTCTGATTAACCTTTCGGATTTAACCATTTTAACTTCATCTTTTATATTTCTATTTAAAGTAGGAATAGCACTATTTAACTCCAGGGCACAAATCTCACTGGCCAGTGTAAACATAACGTTATCCAGCATGAGATGTTTGTTTACAGTGTGAGCCATCAGGACTTGCTAGCGGAGGGAAGGCGGCTAGTTTCTTAGCTAACTACCTTTTTGTACTGCTTCCCGATCCACTGTCGCACCACCTCCAGCTGGGCTAAAGTATCTGGACTCTCCCAGAACCTGGCGGACGGACTGCTGTCTTTTTTCCGGTGTGTGGCCGTCAATGAGCTGCTCTGGCTTGACCCTGGAATCTCCAGGTTTGCTCCTCCGGACATTGTAGCCATTATAACCCGAGATTAATCTTAAACGGGGGAACAAAACTGGCTAGCGCGTTTGCTAGCGTTTTGGTGGTCTCGTTTTCTCTCGCGAGATGACTCGCAATTTCCGCAGTACAAAATTATATTTTGTCATTTTTTAAAATGTTCTTTTTCATATTCAAGCGTTTTTCAGATGGATTGATTGCTTTGTTTTATTCAGCGATACCTGAATAAAATATGCAAAAAAATTATGCAAACCATCAAATACAAATTCATGACAGGCTAGGACTTTTAGCTTGAACAAGGAAATTGTTGTGCAGGACATGTGAGTTGAAGTTACACAGTAGCAGATAATTTGTTATTTAATGCTTTAATTAACAATCACCTAGTTTCATTTATGACTATGTGGGAGAGCGTACTTCATGCACTGTTCTTTTTTTGGCTTTCGGTTTATCTGCGTTTTTTGTATTGCAGTAATTTCCGTTGTGTCGCAATTATTCAGTCATAGTGTCTGTTAGGAAAAACTAACTCCTGTTCAGCTGACTGTCTGCTAAACTGTGGTTAGTCTGTTTCTAGTGTCATTTTCTTTTCCGTCGCATTCTATAATTGGATGTCTGCAAAACCTCAGAGCCATAACTTACCCTCCACAAGCCACTCTGCATGGGAAGTGGAAAACACTACAGTGAATAACATTAACTCGATCTTCTCCATGTCTTTCCTAGACCCTGAGATCCCATGGGTGTTCAGGGTCTTACTACCTATGTGGAGGGCAACAGAAACTTCCTCCAAGATGTGAAGTTCAGGGACAGTCGACTGGTTATCGATGGCTGCAGTCTGTATTTTCGCCTTTACTTTACCCACGGTTTGGACCAACAGAATGGAGGAGACTACGATGCTTTTGCGTGCCTGCTCACCCAGTTCCTCGATGCACTGGCAGCCTGTAACATCCAGCCATATGTGGTCCTGGATGGAGGTAAGGATTGCGACCCAGTCAAATTCCTATACTCCATTAGTTCCTTCATAATCAGCAAACTCAACTTATTACAGTTTCTGATAATAATGATACCCAATAATTATAATATGTAAGAATCATGCTTCTTTACAACTGTCTTTAGTTAAAACCAATTCAGGGATTCATTTCTATTTGCAGAGACACATTAATTTAAATGCAATTTATTTGATTTTAATCGGCATTAATAAACACAACTCAAACACATTTATAAAGTTGTCTAATTTTAACTTAAATATTCCATCCAGAAATGTTTTAAGATGTAAAATACTCTTCTTTGAATAATAATTTGTGTCTGATAAGATTTCCCCCCAAAAAAGTTTAATTACCCTTTTAAAATCTTTAATATTACACCTCCTCCTCCTCCCTCATAAAAATATAGAATCTATGAGTACACAAATATATTTTATTTCAAAGGTTTTCCTGCTGGACACAAGAGTTAAGTTCATTATCAGTGTTTATGCTCTGGAGGCTTCAAGTTTCCATTTCACATTTATTTGAATATTGAAACACGACTGACTGCAAACTATCTGTTGTCACTAATCATGCTTGTAGGCTTACCCTTTAAATTAAACTTAAACAATGAGCACAGAGAAACGTTCCACTTTCAGCAAATGAATGTGAAAACAGCCTTTTAGTGTCAAAGTCTGCACATGCATCATTCTGCACAGTGAAGCTCGAACTTTAAACTGTGGGAACATAAAGAAACATTTTTAAATTATAAACTATAGTCAGATGTGATTGATGTGGGCATTCATTGATACATTAATCATACAACATAGGAAAAAAACAGTTTGTTCAGCCTATACAAATAGGTTTGTCTGCAGTTGTAAGACCCAAAAATATTTAATTTCTGTCTCTTTTTGTTATTTTAAGGGATGGACCCCAGTGATAAGAAGTTTCCCACTCTGCGGCAGCGTATTCAGTCCAAGATAAAGGAAGCTGACAGTTTATCTCATGGCCGTAATGGCTCTGTTCTTCCCATCATCACTAGAGATGTCTTCACTCAGGTCCTCATCCAGAGAGGAGTCCCACTGGTCCAGTGTGCAGCTGAGGCCGACTGGGAGATTGCATGTTTGGCTCACCAGTGGAACTGTCCAGTTCTGACCAATGACAGTGATTTTTATATCTTTGACCTGCCAGGTGTGGTTAGTCACATGATTTTTCTTAAAGTACTTAAATGAGTTGATAATATCCTTCTGTAATGAATGGGAGTGTGATTATCCCTTGATTGTTCAGTTTTACACAGTGTATTCTGTATGTCTTTTATTTTCTTATTTTAGGTGGTTACCTGCCACTCAAGTTTTTCCAGTGGACCAACCTTAACGGTAAAGCCTCTCACCGCTATATCTTGGCTCGGTGCTACACCACTAATAGTCTGTGTCGCTGGTTTGGGGGCATGAACCAGGAGTTGCTACCCTTATTTGCTGTCCTGACTGGTAATGACTATGGGACTCCAAAAGATGCTGATACACTTTTTGCTGTGCTAGATTTGAGTGCATGTAGGGGAGGTGGTGGCAGGGGTAGAGGTCGAGCACCCTCCTCCCGCATTGAGGGCCTCCTCCATTGGCTGTCCTCTTTCCCTAGTCCAGTGGAAGCCCTGGAGGAAGTGAGCAGGCTAATAGGGGAGACGGGCAGTAGGGGAAAGAGAGGACAGAAGGGTGGGCTGAGTTCTCAACTGTGGGCAGGTATGCAGGAGTACCATATCACCCCTCAAAGCTCTCTGGCTTACTGGTTCTCTGGAGGTCAGGTACTTCCAGGAGGGCAGAACTCTACACTTGCACAGCTACCACAGTGCCTGTCATGGGCTGCAGCGCAGGGGCTTTTGGCTCCCTCGGTAGTGGATGCTTTAGTGATGCGCAGGGTCTTGCTCATCCCACAGGTGGAGAACAGCAAGCTACCCAGCAGCCACTGTAGTTCCATAGCTATACGGCAGGCTATATATGGGATATTACTGCAGGGAGGTCAAGGTAACATAACTCAAGGAAGAGGGGGGAGTATACAGCAATTGAACGGACCAGGAGGTGCTGTTCATCCACAACATGTTAGGACAGAAGAACATATCAGCCAGGGGATGAGAGGTGGTAGAGGTCGAGGGGGAAGGGGACGTGGAGGTAGGGGTCAGGGCAATGTTTCTCCCTTACAGCAGGGTGAAAATGTAGGTTTTAGCATTGAAGAAGCAGCTGGTGTAGCTACAGTGCAGTCTCAGGGCTCCAGTGCCACCATGTGTGTGGAAGAATATGACCGTCTGGACCTGAACTTGAAGAAAAACCAAGTGGAGGTGCATTCACTTAAAACCCCTTTATGCATGGATACACTCAGCCAGGTAAACATGACAACAAAACTAATTTAAATTCGGGTTCATACTGTTTGGAAATGATCAGTTGTTAAGATTCATGTCATTTCTCAATGTTGTGCCTTGATTTCATGCAGGCTCCTGCAGCAGCTCGTCTTGGTGTCTTGTTAGAAGTCTTAGGTGTTAAGGAGATTGACCTGGCTCTTGCTCCTCTCCACTTGAGGCTGGCTGTAGCAGTGACAGGTTTCTGGTTGCGAGAGGCCATACCAACACCCACACAGCTCCAGGTCCAGGCTTTGGTGCTGGGCATGGTTTATGGAGAGTTGTCTTGGAATAATCAGCCCGGAGCTAACCACTACCAACCTGCTGGTTAGTCATACTGTTTAGCATGCTACGTGTTGCTCCCCAAGCACATTTTGTGGTTTGCCAAAAACGAAACAAAGCAAACTGTTCTAAACATAATGATCTAAAACCTGTTGCTGGTGTGCACCATTCCAGTCCCACAGCCAAACTGGGCCGCAGAACGCAATGTGTTGGCAGGGCTGGATCGTCACCGTGTGAGAGCAGGGGAGAGAAGGGGCTTTGATGTCGGAGCGGCTCACAGTTTTAGCCAATGGCAGGCCTGCCTCTGGAGTTTGCTGTGTCTTAATCAGCTATTACTGTTACCACTGCCTGAACCACACCTGTCATGGTAAGACAGGATAAAAAGGAGAGATAATAAACTGCAATTTCCACCTATTCATCCATATAAGGTCAATGATAACCAGAGCTGTATCTAATGTCTATTTTTCATTGAGGATTAATCTGCCAATTATTTCTTTTATCATTTAGTCTGTCAGATGTGAAAAATGGACATTACAGTTTGCCAGAAAAAATAAATTGCTTATCCTGTCATTCAGTTTATTTGCACAAGTTTTTAAATAACTCTCAAGATTATTATCTGCAAATACCACCATGACAAAGTGTAACTTTGCTTCCTCTCCCTCTATGTGTGTTTCTCAGGTTGTTTAGTGGTACCTTGGTGCACGGTCTCTTCAGATATCAGAAGGGGGGCCGAGCTGCTGAATCCCTCTTACCTGGGGGTTCCTTGTCTGGACAACTCTACTTCTCCCTGCTGGATGCTGTGAAGAGCTGCAGCTCCAAAACCCATTCCTCCTCTTCTGCAGCGGGTAGGGGGAGGAGAGGCAGAGGACGAGGACGGGGAAGCAGAGGAAGAGGGGGAGGTAGGAGAGGAGCAGGGGGAGGGGGCAGAGGGACTGAGGAGATCAATAACAGGTTTGCGCTACTTATGAGTGAGGAAGAGTTTGATGATGATTAATGGGGAGGCGGAGAGCACTGAAACAGAAACACATTGATATGAAGCACTTAATAGAGACCAAATTATATTCTAGTGGATTATAAAAGATGCTCAGGGAATGATGCAAATTGTCATTTTCAATTGAACACATCTTAATGTTAACCACCATGCTTCTACCTTTGTAACCATATTGCACTAATCTACCCTTCCTCAGTAGCGACCTGCTTATGTTTTAATTTATTCTTGCAGATTCAAATCATGTATCAAATGTTTTCCCAAAGCACGTTCTTGCCATATTTTAACTGATTTATGAGATGTTTTTATCAGATAAATGTCACTTGTTTTCAAGTGGACAGTTTTGTGTTCAGTAATATCAACACAAAATCTGAACATAGAGATGTCTTGTATCCAGAATTGGCAGCTAATGTCATCTCAATGTGCAACATATCATTTTTATCAGGTGCTTTAATATCCCATGAATTTTCTGAGTTGTGTACTAATATTTTATTATAATTAAAAAAAAAGTCAAACTCATCTACATGTTTTTTTTAAATGATCACAGACACACAATTTTTATTCTTTCTCTATAAACACTGTTTAAAGTTACAACTTATTAAAGGATAGTTATTAAATATATACACAACATTAAAATATTAATATACTCTACTATATGCATTTTAGGAGATAGTACACAAGCAAAAAAAAAACAAATCACCAAGTTCTTCTTTAAAAGGACCAAGAAATCGAATTTAAAAAATCTGACAAGCTGAGATATCTTCAATATACTCAGACTATTTGATGATGGTAAACTGATATTGCAACTCACTCTAATTCACTTTTCATACATTTGTGGATTGTGTTCCACTCCCAGATGAACCTACAATTCTAGTATGGCTAAAAGATAAAGAGACATTTGGATACAGGAGACCGCTGAATACAGAACATTAATAGCCTGCTTCCTGAATATGCATGTAATTATTTACATTAGTGTGTGCTGGCATGACATGAAGACAATACTCATGTACATCAAGCTCAGCTAATTCACTGGATACCACAACTTCATTTCCACTAAATCTCCCTTGTGTCCTATGAAGATGATGAGGTTGTGGCAGATGAAGAAGCGCCAGCTGTAGTGTGTGCCTGAGATTCTATGAGGTCCATGTCCTCATCCTCATTCACTCCACATGTGTCAACCACACAGATCAAGCAGCTGGTGACTGGAAACGCTCGCACCTTGCTGCAAGTCACCCACCTGGACACAAAGAAGAAAAACTGACTTACAAACATCATGAAACTGGAATAAATGCAAATAAATCCAAACTGAATTCAGAGTTTATATTTGTTTTATTAAACTAATATTGAGTCAAATTTTTACACAAACCTGTCTGTGTCGATGTGGTACTCCAGGACGTGTCCAAGCCGCCCAACCCCTTGAAATCCTGCCAGCACATAGATTGTATCGCCCACGGCCTCACACTTCACCGTAACACCTCGCCATGGCATTGCCGAGGCAGCACGCCATTCATTAGTGGCGATGTCGTAGTACTCCAGAGAGTCCAGTCCACCTAGAAAGACACAAAAGTAGAAAAATTAGTTTCTTTACATCACGTCTCTATACTTACACAAAGAGTATGATGAAAACAGCACTGTAGCAGTGTAGTAGCTGTAGTAATGTTTGTATTATTACCCAGTGCCCCCTGACCTCCAACAGCATAGATCCTGTTGTTGACCACCACCAACCCGTGGTTCTTTCTGGCCACTCTCATCCCAGACAGCTCCTTCCATCTGAAGACAGAAAAAAGGAGACAGATGCAGGTAAGAAAACAAGAAGATAGTGATGTTAAAATGTAAAAATATAGTGTAATAGAGAATACAAACAGTCACATGCAGGAGTGCAACCAGAACAATATGCGAATCACCACTTTTATGCCTTTGTGTACACATCATAATCATGTAAAATGCTTGTCATACAAAATTGCTCTTATGGTAAAGAGTTCATATCTTTCTAAACTTTTTTTCCTTACATTTGTTTGTATTAATATGTCAGAGTGAACGTCATACTGTGTACAGTGTATTTCTGTGACTCACTGTTGTGTGTTGGGATCATAGACCTCACAGTTGTTGAGGACCCTGCCAGAGACGTTATTGCCCACTGTTCCTCCACAGACATAGATGAGCCCATTGGCTTCCACTGAGCCGTGGCTGCAGCGGGCCATCAGCATGCTGCTTTTCACCTGCCATGACTCTGTCCTGGTGTCGTAGCACTCAAAAAGGTCCAAGGCTGAGCTGCCTGCAGACACGTACACAGTGCATAACATCATGATTAAGTATATAAAGAAGTAAGTGGTATTTCTCCCATGAAAGATAATCAACTCCGCTACACTGATGGCACATATTATCTCTTTTTTGAATGAAACTTCTCAAGACTTGGAAAATATCACTGTAAAGATTGCTACTTTTTCTTAACCACACCAGACTTAATTTATGCATACCATAATAACATTCAAATATCCTTTAACCCATTCAGTAGATACTGAACATCCCCAACTCACAGGTCCAACACCCCTTCCCACATCCATGTTCTCACCCACTTCCGACCCCCCAGATGTGTAGATCTTGCCCTGGGCAGCACAGGCAGCCAGGCTGTCGCGAGGTGTGGGAGGACCCAGCTTGGAGTACCAGCTGTCCTTCAGGACATTGTAGCAGTCCATACGTTTTATGGGGAAGAGCTGTGAACCACCCAGGATGTACACTACATTGTCCCAGAAGACAGCTGTGGCATCCCGGCGCTTCTCAAAGGGGCAGCGGATGTCTGTCCAGCTGGAGTCCTGCATGGAAAGCAGGACTGACTTGACTTGGACTATACAAAGCTGTGCTATATTGTTGTTTGTGCAATACATAATCCAGAAAGGGTGAGAACAAAAGTACTTATAAACTGTCAAATTTTCATAATTTGAGAAATTATTCTTATTTGTTGACAGTCAACACTTTAAAACCCAAAAGTAGTTGAAGAATCCTCTCAACTGAAACCCCAAATTTAAGTTCTTGGATTTCACACTGAAATATACTTAAAGGTATATGTCTACACAATATCTGTTGACTTGACCGCCCATTGGGATTGATTTGTTTGCACATGCAACCAAGTACCTTTGGGTTGAAGTAGCGGCAGGATTGTGGCTGGGAGCCTCCAAACAAAGCGATTCTGTAATCGTGCTTCTTGCGACGTGGGCGGCTGCTTTCACCAAGGTCCTCCCGGTCCTCCAGAGACAGTAAGTGGTAGCGCATCCCACCTTAGACAAAAGCACATGCCGTTTTTTGTTTTGTGTGAGACTGTGTTATGTAAAACAGACCTAAAATTTAAGGATGTAGATATAACGCCAGTGTCTCACTATGGGAACACCTCCTGCGTGACCTCGTCAGAAGCTGAAATAACATTTCACCACCCCTAATTGGCTGGCACTAGTGATGCCTATACCAGGAAAGTATGGAGTTGTTCATTCACAAGAAGCTCACCTTTTTCTTGTTTCCATATCAAGGAGGGTGGTCTGGTGAGAGACACTTGTGCTAATCAGAGAACAAGGATCTTATCTATAACTTTAAGGTCTCTTTCATAGCATTTGTTTTGTGTCTTCAGTGGCACTTCACAAAGGAGAAGCCACTTTCTAAGAAGAGCCAGTACTGAGGACTGAATGTGCCACGGTTTTTGTCGTGACATCCAACCTATAAAAGCTAGCAAAAATGTTGGGCGAGGCATGCAGCCGCATACACCTCTTAAATAGAAATTCCCTTACAGAGAGACCACAAGATTGCTAAGTGAGTGGAGTGGAGTGTGCATGTAAGCCAGCAGAAGGCTAAAGACCCTTGCCAGTGTAAGCCAGGACAATAGCCCCCACTATCCAGTGGGACTGAAGCTATTGGACACAGTCTTACCCAAATGTGGTTTTGTCTAAGACACAAATAACTGGTCGCCCTTTCTAAAACCCTCCTGTCCACATGAATATGCAGCAAAATAACTGGACACAGACTATGCAAACACTGATGCTCCTCATAGAAGAAAAGTGGAAGATAAAAAGCGGCCAGTTCTATAGGGGAGCACGAACCTATAACCCTTAAAATAAATACAGGGTTAGGCTCTAGTTGGGCCATCAGGGCCAACAGCGAACCCAACATTGTTTGAGGGTAAAATGTTGCCCCTGCAAAACAGCTTAGTTTCACCCCTTCCAGGGATAAAAATGCTTCGGCTCAGACATTGTTTTGGGTGAGCCCTATGAAAGTAATGCGTTGAGCCAGGGTCATTACACTGTCAGGATAGCAGAAGCGTTGAGGGTTCTCACTGACAGAGCCACTGCCTTGTAGCACTTATCGGTGAGACTAAACTGGAAGCACTCAGTCTTTGAGGAAAGAGACAGAGCGGAAGAAGAGACGTCTCTGTGTGAAAGTGGCTCCCTACCAGTGGCTGCAGGGGTGGCATCTGGTGGACAGTGTGGGATTCCATCCCCTCACAATCCAACAGGGAACCTCCAGCAATGGGATGTCTCTCACGTTATGGCCTTTTGTTCCATGTTCCCGCTATCTTGTCAAGTAGCCCTGGGAGAACACAGACCACTTCCTTCCCCATCTCTTTCACTGTACATTCCTTCCTGATATAGATGGCACCAGTGCCAGCCAAAGTCATACCGGAGGTGTTCCCATAGTGAGACATGAAATGAATGCTATGAAAGATGAGCATGATTCAATCAGTATTATATATATTATTATGTCTACATCTAAATTACAGTCTGTGTGTGTATGTGTGTGTGTGTGTGTGTGTGTATGGGATTTGTGTCTCTCTACGCACTGATGACCATCTTGAGGCACTGTGGGTTTTCCTGGATGAGAGGTTCAGCCTGCACTGTCTTGGACAGGAAGGTTTTGGAGACCAGGGGGAAGCGAACACACTCCAGCACCTCCACCATATACTGCTGTCTGTTACACACATCGTACTTCAACCATCGCACCGCAGCGTCATAAATCTACAAAAGTCAACAACAAAATATGGATGAAAATACCAGTGACAAGGTAAGTTCTTTTTTAGCTAAATCTATTCCTCAGGGTGTCCTCTTAAACATTTTTTTTTAATTACAGCAAACAATAAATCAAGCATGGAGTCACAGAATGTTGTGTGTTTATATATTATTCCATGTACCTGGGCCTCAGCACGGACAGTGAGTTTGTCCTGGTGCAGTAGATATGTGAGCTGTGTGACGTCTAGTTGCAGGAACTCATCCAATTTGTAGACTTCAGTGAAGTGTAGCTGGAAAAAGTCCTCTGCTGCTGCCTTCAGCTCAGGACAGTCCATACAATCTGCCAAGGATGAGATTCCTGCAGGAGGACAGAATAAGGAGCACTGAGTCAAAGGAGTTTCCCTGCCTTGCCAGAAGAAGCATAATTCACTCAGCTAGAATAGGGATGCACTGACTTTTTCAGTCTTGATACTGATACCTGAGCTTGGGGATTGGTACTCAACATCAAGTACGAATCCGATAACAGTGTTTAATTAATAAATTGTATGCCTCACTGTGTGGAAGAGACTGGGATCATTATTTTAAGGAAAAAAATCAGGCTTGACTTAAACAGTGCTTTCCTTACTTTGTAAAACAAAATAACAAATAAATACATAGATATAAATTTACTGAATTGTTATTTATGAAAATAATGGTATTTGATACCTGATCCAGCTATCTGAGTCAGTATCAGACTGATATCCAATATCAGTATTGGTACTGATGCATCTCTAAGCAAGAATTTATAGTTCCTTAGTCTAGGTATTATTCAATAACTGATGTTGGTGACTCAAAAAATTAAGGGGGACCAATTATGCTTTTCCTTGTCGTCAGTCATATAATGCTAGAATGTCCGATGTTCATGTTGAACATGCTCAAAATGTCAAATATTGAATTAAACAGCACAGCATGCAAGGTCACTGCTCTGCTTAACCAACATTATAGCATTTTTTCATGGTTTATCCATGCCAAACCATGACTTAAGTCAAGTTGGCACACTGACTGTTTTTTCCATTACACAGCATAGCAAAGTAAAACTTTAGCTGTTTCTTCTTGTACTACTCCTCCCTGCATTATTTTTAACTGATCTGCTGAACAAAGGTCTCTTATTATTTAGTAAAGCAAGAATTGTTGGGTTTGCATCAGTGGTAACTTGGCACAACTCTGATGCAGCTGCCTGACAGCAGGTTTTCAGAAAGCTGGTGAATCAGAACAGAGTGGGCTCATCGGGAGGGGGCCTTAGGAGAATGGAGCTAAGACTACCTGTTTGAGACAGAGGCTGAACTGAGGGGCTGCATAAAAGGCTAGTGCAAGATTAATAAGGATATTTTTTAACTGTGAATCATGCAATGCTACCCTATTGAGGTCCTAGAATGAAAATATAAAGCTGGAAATTAGCATAAAAGGTCCCCTTTAAGGATCAAAGCAAGTGAGATAAAAGTTACTTAATTGCATTTATGTTCTCACCCAGGCAGTTTGTCGCATCAATCTGTCCTTTGAGGAACTCCACACACATTTTCTTTACCGGCTCAATCTGGTACTGGTTGGCTGCATCCAGCAACGACTGGACATTACTGCTGTTCACTGAAATACTGGCACACACATACATAAGCCTTACCATTAAAAGTAACAGCTGGAACAGGTGGATCTTCTATAAATGTAGTTACTTTTGGACAACACTAGTCACCACAGCTGTGCTCTACTTTTAGCCAAGCTTCTTACCGGGCTGTGTAGATAAATTCAATCAATAGCTCAATGATCTCAGGCTCAGCACTCCTGAGTTCAACCTCATGGGACATCGACTCCATCATTCTGGCTGGAATTGAGAGAAAAGGATAAGGATGCATAGGAATTAAACACATCTAACAATATATGGTGACATGAAACAAAATGGCTCAAAATTGTTCCTGATTGGTGTGGCAAACAGTTTCCAAGAACTCATAATTAAGGATATTCTACAGGGCAGCCTTTGACTTTATCATTCGTTATGGTATCACAACATGGTTAGGTAACCTGTCCGTTAAACTCAAACAACTCCTAAACATGATCAGAAGGGCTGGAAAATAAATATTGGCATGATGCCCCCATCTTCTCTCCAGGAGATATTTGAGGAGACAGTGAGGAAGGAGATTCTTACAGTCACCTGTGACCCAAACCGCATCCTTCACAAAGAGTATGAGCCGATACTTTCAGGAAGGAAGGTACAGGTAAAGTGAACAGGTATACATTTTCCAACTATCAATCAAACTACTGAACAGTAAGAGATGAAGTGTGTGTGTGTGTGTGTGTGTGTGTGTGTGTGTGTGTGTGTGTGTGTGTGTGTGTGTGTGTGTGTGTGTGTGTGTGTGTGTGTGTGTGTGTTGCGCAATACTCTTGGTGTGTATTTTCTAATCTATATGAATCTATGTGTGTGATACTGCATGTTAACTGTAGTTTGATTGTACATGTATACGGATATGTTGCTACATCACCTATGCTCTTTTGAATGCCCAAGACCACGTTCTCCTAAAGGAGACAGTAAAGGCTAATCTTTTCTTAATCTTTTATCGTAAATTTGGTTTACAAAATTAATCATTTTGGTATATTGACCATAATCTATGATTCTGCCTTTTTATCTAGAGCTAAAATATTCATGCTGAGAAAAGTTTGATATCTTTTTCATTTGATTATTCTGACTAGTAATGATGATCATAATATCTAAATATGTGACAGGGGTTTTACGATAAGTTTATGATTATAGTTAACTTTGATTCTTTTAGCATTTTAGAGTTGTTTGAGTTTAACGGACAGGTTACCAAACCATTTTGTGTTACCATAACGAATCTAAATCTTAATACTACAATAGTACAGATTTCATTACTTTATACAGGTGCTTATTTTGCATTTTTGAAACACATCCCTGCATCGATGATACAATGTTCTATCAGAAATCACACTGTCTCCAGCAGCAGAGGCAATATCCTCACTGCGGTGGTCCACAAGGGCTCAATGTACAGAATATCAAGTGTGTCTGTTGATGAAGAGGCTGTTATATCCTGTTGCTGTAAATGCTGCCTGTCTGAAGACAGTGCCCGCCCTTTCCCTTACCTTTTGATGTTTACAATACCTTTATCCCTTAACTGATTAAGTCTGGGAGCCCCTTCGTATCCCCTGTAAGGTAAACCTTGATCTTGTTTTATCTCACACGTTAGGTCTGAAAGTAAATGCCTCCTTTCTCCCTTCCTTTTGATTTGATCACAATAACTTTGACCACTAATCCCAAATCTATTTGCTTATGGTCTGATCACCGCACCTCAGCCCACAGTATAACTGTCCCTCTGCTCTGGGTCAGTCTACTGTGTCAGACCCGCTCTGTGTCTGTAAGATCAACATATTCTGGAAAACTAATAAAACCACTAAGTTATAGAAAACTGTGAAGAAGGACTTGAGTGATTTTCTTCAACACTGTTCATGATTATGTGTGAGTGTTTGTGCACACTTACTGGTGAACATAAGGCTGAAGAAATGGCTGGCAGCAGCTAGCACTACTCTGTGGGCAGAAATGTGTTTCCCCTGAACCACCAGGGTCACATCACACAGGGTACCCTGAAGACACACACACACGCGCGCGCGCGCACACACACACACACACACACACACACACACACACACACACACACACACACACACACACACACACACACACACACACACACACACACACACACACACACACACACACACACACACACACACACACACACACACACACACACACACAGGTATCAAGACCAGCTGAATAACATACATGTACAAAACTGTATGCGCACAGCTGCACACACACACACACACACACATATATATATATATATATATATAGGCCTACCATAAGCAACATATTTTTACAGACTCACCTGCTTCCTCAGGTTGTTCATGGCTCCCATGATACTGGACAGCTGCCTGTACTCTTCTTTGGTGGCACACTTCCTCTCTGTCTTCTTCTTGGAGCATGACGCTTTCTCAGGTGGGGCTATGCCAGTCATGTCTGGCTGCTTAATGTTACCTGTACAGCCAGATTAAACAACAACACTTTCAGCACCGCAGTCAACCTGCAATGAGCAGCTGCAGTCTCTTTGTTGTCGCTGTCACTGTTAGTCCGTCAGTTTGAGCCACCAGCAGATGAGATTTTACGGATTAAAATGGACACAAGTTTAACTACAGGTTCTCTCTCAAAGGGAAAAAAACAACATGTGGATGAATTTGCTGTCAGGTGTTAATCAAGTCTTCACACAGGTTGGCAGTATTTATTGTGGAAAGTAGGCGTTCTTCTGCATATAGATACTAGGCTGTAGTTCTATGTGTTTAGCAGATCACAAACCATCTTTAAAGGTGCATACCGCCACCTGCTGGACCGGAGTGTGCAGAGTCATCTGAAAATTGATCACACCCTTATTTCCTAAATATGTATTTTATTTTCACGTTTATATTAATGTTATGATGATTATTATTCTAAGTAGATTTATTTTACATCTTATGTTACATTAATGTTTTTAAATGTGTTTTTATGGTCGTTTTATATCTATTTTCATGTCATTTTTTCACATAAAGAAATAAAACATTGGCAGTTCTAAATTGACAGAACCTCACAGCAAACTTAAGCATCATGTCTTTCACACAGTGAAAGTACATTCCTTCCTGATATAGGTGGCACTAGTGCCAGCCAGGGTCTAAGTCACACCGGAGGTGTTCCCATAGTGAGATATGAAATGAATGCTATGAAAGAGAACTAGAGAACAGCTTTCATGGGGTTTTTTATGAGCATGATTCAATCAGTATTATATATATATATATTATTATGTCTATGTAACCCACTTGACAGGTAAGTACACACTAGGTTCGCAGGGCAAAGTAATAAGAAGAGATTGGACACCGCAATGAGTAAAAGGAACACACAGGTAGATTTAAGCAAAACACTGTATTAACATACATAGAAAATAAACAGTTTACATACACTGCCGGCAGTTACTTTTGTTCTTGTTTGAAATGTCTTTTTTAACTGGGTGCACCCTAAATAAAATAAAATGTTTTCCCCAAAAGAAATAGTTCAATTCGAAAGTTCTTGGAAGTCCTTCCCCACAACCCTACCACTCTGGCAGGACAGAGAATGAAGAATGGAAAGGTTCCTCCTCAATCCAAATGCTCACACGGGTAGCTCGCCATCCCCCTCGTCAGGGAGAGAATCACTCCAAATCCACGGTCCAGGATCTCAGGGTATCCAAAAAACCCAGCCGGGACAATAAAATAATAAAACAAACACAAGATGTTCCCAGGGTCGCTTCAGTGGTTCACCGGATTTTTCTGTTTACACAGTTCCTCCTTTTAACAATATAAAGTGTATTTTTTTAAAGTTTCATCACTCCAAAACCTCTGTGTCTCAAATAGCGTCTTGCTGCTCTCTTTGTATTTTTCACACACTACCGCAGCGTCTCTAACGTGAAGGAGGCGGGACATGCGTTGCCTTAACCAATAGCAACTCAGCTAAACTGAAATGAACCAATGAAATCAATTTTAAAAGTTTTTCTTCACAGGACCACCTACTGAATCAAAAAGACCTCTGAGATCAAATGAAATGATCAATGAAATGAAGAATAAAATAAAGAATGTAGTTATGAATTAAATAATAAATGTATAAATTAAATAAAAACAATTCTCAGTGAAAGAACATATTTCTAACACTTTCTTCCAACATATTTAGTAACAGTTGGGTTTCTTTTTCCAACAGGTTACATCTACATCTAAATTACAGTCCATATGTGTGTGTGTGTATGGGATTTGTGTCTCTCTACACACTGATGAAGGCACTGTGGGTTTTCCTGGATGAGAGGTTCAGCCTACACTGTCTTGGACAGGAAGGTTTTGGAGTCCAGGGGGAAGCGAACACACCCCAGCACCTCCACCATATACTGCTGTCTGTTACACACATCGTACTTCAGCCATTGCTACGCAGTGTCATAAATCTGCAAAATGCAACAACAAAATATGAATGAAAATACCAGTGGTGTTAGCCTACCCAGTACGGATTTTAGAGTAAGCCAGGGTTCCTGAATTGGGGGCTCGTCCGGGATTTAAACCTCTTGTGGGGTGACTAATGTGTTGTTATGGTCATCCAATGGCAAGGTAACTGCCTCAGTCTCAAGTCTAGAGTCTTAATTTTGGGCACCCTGACTAGGTAGTCACCAGGCAGGTGTGAAGAGTTTGCCAAATTGTTATTTTGTCTTTCTTATTTTTGGTGGTAATCCTGAGTGGGGGCACGCTTCAGTGTATTGCTGTTGACTACATCTTCGGCCTATAGTGATGCACTGAGTTCAGCATTTAAAGTAGCCTCAAGCTTGGCAAGCCACTGAAGACTAGCTGGGTTAATAAGCATCTCAGTAGGCAGGTAGGGGTTGGGGTGCCTCTTTACAGCTTGTTTCCCTAGTTTTTGTTCTTTGCCCAGCAACTTGGTTTTGATCTTCTTGTGTGAGCGACTCTAGTTTTTTAATCAGTTTGATGTCTTTGTGCAGTAACTTGTGGTTTATGACCTTTGTATTGTGGTACTCAACTTTTGTTGGGTCACTTATGGGTTGCTGCTAAAGGTTAAGTTGGCAACATTGTGTGTAGTACGTGACTACAGAGTGACCACTTTGTGTTGTGGTTGTTGCAGTCCACTTTAGTTCCGTCATTTTGAGTGTTACTGTTTTTGTAAATTTAATTGTAGCTCCTTATTATTTGTGACCCTTTGTGGGATGTAGTCACACCACAGATCAGTGGATCTTGTGATTTTTATTACATCTTGTGTTTGCCCCATGTTGAAGAATTGTCTGGTGTTAGCGCTGAGTAAGCACTGGCTAAGCACTGGCAGAGCTGTTCGGCACCAGGGAGGGGGGATAACTTTATGGATGCACTTTTGCGTTATGGCCTGTGGAATCAAACACTTCTTTGGAGAGAAATGTTTGATCTTAAGAGGGGAGGTGTTTCGACCCAGAGGTCATCTATCTTTTTGTATTTGTATGTTTTGATTTTATGCATTTACTGTGTCTCTCTCTTTTTCTCCCTCTCTCGCTCTGTGTGTGTGTGTGTGTGTGTGTGTGTGTGTGTGTGTGTGTGTGTGAGTGAGTGAGTGAGAGAGAGAGAGAGAGAGAGAGAGAGAGAGAGAGAGAGAGAGAGAGAGAGAGAGAGAGAGAGAGAGAGAGAGAGAGAGAGAGAGAGTGTGAGAGAGAGTGTGTGTGTGTGTGATGGGCTGAAGGTGAACTGGGTTAAATAATGATTGTCTGAGTCTACAGGTGGTTCCAGGAAGCTGATTCGGTCCCGCCTTCAGGCTTGCAGTTTTTGAGGCCAGCTTCCTCCAGCACCTTTGCCATAGGCAGTTCGATGAGCGTTTTGTCTCTTTGTGTTTAGGTTTGTCTTTTTGTATTGCGATTGCTTAGCTTTAGTTCTTTTTTGTTTGTTGTTGTGCTGTTAGACAGTTGGATTTTAAATAAAACCCCTTTAAAGGACTGCAAAAATGTATTGTTGCCATTGGTTCTTGGGAGCTAGGAAGAGGGGAGTCTCCTTCATGTTGCACCAGGATTCCACTAGACACCACATATTCATGTTCATTTGCACAAGATCATTTCCTAAATGCCAGGCCTTCCTTAATAAATGTTACACATTCCCTTCCTTGTATAATCTTCCTGAAGTGTGGTTTTAGCCAGGTTTCTTGATCACAAATCAAAAAGTTTATGACCACAATTTTTAAAACTCATGACCATTTGCAGTTAAACTTCTAGCAGTCCACTGAAGAATGTGTAACATGATGATATACAGTAGATCAAAATATTGTCAGTTCAGTGGATTGAGCATTTTGTATGATGCATTTCCCTCTGTTTGTGATCCCCTAATAATCTTTTGCTGCATCAACATATCAATTATTGCTCTTCAACCTTCTTGTTGAAGAGCTATATAAGCCACTTTGCAGATAAATACAATAACAACTATCTGCAAGTAAAATTCCCTCCTTTACACCTATGTAAGCATGATTCTTGCAGTGTTTGCTGTCCTTACTTGAGAGATTCTTTCTTCATGTGTTTCACTGCAGTACCCCTCTCATTTTCTGTTATTTTCTTGTTTATTCGTTCTTCAGTTAACTTCTTTAATGCTCCAGAATATGAAACCTGCTTCATCATTTTGTATCTTTGCATGTCTCTCGCTTTTGCACAACACAGCTTTGAAAAGCGGCACTGTGTTATTCTCCACAGTTGTATCACTTCACTCTTCAATGGACACTGAGAGTGGAACAGATTTTGCATCCCTCATTCTGGCAACTGCATGTGGAATGTGTGACTGAACTTTTTCCTCCAATCATTGTTCAAAATCTTTCTCCACTGTTCTTCATCCTTTGCAAATGTTAGTAGTCTTCTGTTGTTAAAGTACTTTGCAAACATAACTTTCCAAATCTTCTCATCTCAATCTCTTTGGCTTTGCAAGTTATATCAGATTAAAGGGACTACCATCTTTGATTAACTCAGTGATCGCTTTCCATTTATTACTTTGTTCTGTGATATTTCTTGATATTAATTGTAAGCCTACTGCTTGAGGACCTGACAGAGGTGTTTACCCTTTTGACAGTGTCATCAGAATCCTTACTTTAATTTCTGGATCTTTCAAAGTTGGTCTTTTTCTTCTTTTTCCTATTTTTCTGGTAAAGGACTTGTTGTAAAGTCATCATCTAATATTCACTGCCATAATTTCTACATTCACGACATGGTTCACGTTCTGATTGAATTTATCCACTTCGCCCTCTACCGACAGGCGTGCCACATTACACGTCAACCTGCAGAATTGCGAAACTGATTTGTTCATCTTTAACAAGGTTCATAGATCTAGGGAAAACGTTGTGTTGTTCACATCAAAACATTTTGGTAATTTTCGTCCATAAGTATAGCAAACTTTTACATTGAAGAAGGTGATAACAGAGCTAGTGACGATAGTAATACTTTACAGCGCACACCTGTAGGTGCACCTGTACGCTATATTTCATGCCTGCGCAGTAATCTAAAAAACATAACCAGGAAGAAAAGTTTTTCAGGAGGCTCGTGACGCTGACGTCACCCGGAATGCGGATCGTATTGTCTGAGATAATTGACCTGAAAACAAATTGAGAGCTCAGAGCTGCAGAAAATGCTCCGTCTCTGCTGTTGCTGCTTCTTAAATGAAACCTCCGGCGACGAGGTACGTGTTTCCACTGTTTTCAGTTATGTGTTACTGACCATGAGACTATTAAGTGTTCTGAACTTGATCGCTGTTTCGCTTCTGTGAGTTTACTGGATTACTAATAGCCCAATTTAAAGTAAGAATGGTGAGAACAACAACCATTATAAACATGTAATGTGTTTAAATCACGGTGGGAAAAGCAGGAGCAGTGGTTTTATTGTTTCTTTGAAGATTAAATATGATTTTTTCATTCTTTAGTCACAAATACAAAGTACAATGATACATAGGAGAAGAGTACTTAGGAAATAGCTGACTACACTGTCTTTATCCAAGGCAATGTGACACAGTAATTGCATGGATCCAGGTTAACACAAAAAATGAATTAATGCTTTATGTCTCTTTTTGGAAAGTGCCACAAAAAAAAGATTATATTGAGAAAATTAATTTTTATCTCTCTTTGAACTTTTCAGAGGCGGCCTCTCCTGCAACCCAGACCACCTGAACCAAATGTAGCTGAATCAGCTAGGCAGACCCGGCCAGCATGCAATGGTACATCAACCCTCACTGCTTTGTTTGTATGCGTGTGTATACATGCCTCTTTTTATTGGGATGAATAACACATGTGGTGGTGTTGAGTGTCTATTATGGGATTATTTTTTCTCTTCCCAGATGCACAGACTGTTAGGCGGATCGGCAGGCTGGTGATGAGGAGGGTCTGTGTGCCAGAGTTGGACCAGAGGTTTTGTGACATGGCTGAGACCTTTAATGAGCAGCAGCAACACTATGAGTCCATGGCCCAACACATCTACAACCTGCGACAGAGCTGTAACTGTACTCATGATGATAAGCTGGCTATATCTGAATGTGTGGGGATGATCAGAGACCAGCACAGTGAGTGACACATACAGAGGTTGTATTGCTGCTTAGAGCTCACAGGTTGTCGTGTCTCAATTTTCTGTTTCCTTTGTTTCTCTCTTTCAATGTCCATCTCTTTGTGTGTTTAGAGGCCAAGTACAGGGTCTCCCTTAAGATAAAGGGCTACGACTTCTCCCTCTGTGTAGTTCCTTTGGGGTCAGAATGTGACAGCGAGGAGGAACTGATGTCTTCACGTCTGCAATCAGCTCAGGATGAACTGAAGGGCACTTCAGAGAGCGCTAAGGCTACCATCTCGAAGGGTACCACACTTCAAGAGCTAATTGGCTGGCTGCTCCGAAGCAAGGATCAAATGGCTGAGCAAGTGAAAGGGGTAGCAGCAACTTACCAGGAGCAAGGTAGACTGAATGAGAACCTGGAGGAGAACATGAAGGAAGTGAGGAGGGCGAAGGAGCTGTCACTGAAATATAGACAACAAGCTGGAGAAGTCTTCACTGAGGCTGCACAGATAGCAGGGAATTATCTGTAGTTCATACTTTAACTGAATCCAACAAGTCCATTACAAATATAAAGGATTCAAATATTTCCAGAGACTATTCACATTCTTTGACAAGTGTGGGTAGAATAAACCACGACCTGCACCACTCAGCCAAGGAATCAGAAAAAAATGTGTCCATGTACACATCAAAACTGCTGTCCATCTCTAGGATTAAAACATATCTTCAGTGCCTACTTATGAAAATAACACCAGGAGTGTTAGTGTTAATGTTTCAGAACTGATAATGAGACATGCACACACAGAATGCCATACACAGCCTATTGCAGCTTCTTGTATTATGTTTGTTATAAGGATGTGAAGACAATTGAGATAGTATCTGCCTTTTAAATCATTTTAAAGACGTAAAAAATATATATACCATGGTCTCATTTAAAATATATTGGGTGTGTATGATTGTGAAATGTAACCAGTTAACAGTAGGGGGCATTGCACACTCAATTTTATATTCTAATAGTTTCTTACTTACATAAAGATTTCCTGTGTCAAAATGAATGTATTAGTATTAATATCACTATTATTATAGAATTTTGTACCAATATAGACACTTTAATTTTTGCAGAATTTGCCTCTGGGAAAGATTATAAATTGTCTTCCCAGATCCACAAGTATTTTGGTTGTGACACTAGATTAATTCATTTCTTCTATAATAGTCTGAGCATGTGATAAAACAGGACACAGTCTTTTATAGCAGCAGTGAGAATTAAACTGGAGGTTTAATTGTGATATAGTAACTGTTCATTTAGAGTTGTGTTATTGTAATATTCAAAGGGAGCAGATTGTCTGCTTATTTTGTACAGAAGCCCCACTGCTTTTTATTAACTGATTAAAAACTGCAGATTTCCAGCTGCTATTAATGTGAAGCCAAACAAACACATGATCATATGCCATCTTGATAATTAATTTGGAAAATCCATTGTTCCAGAGGTCATTGTCAAGTGGCAATGCATTATTTATCCAGGAGAGACAGTTTTAGAGGGTTGAATTGCCTTAAGCTTTGCAGATTAATTTAGTATGGAGTGTGCAGGATGTGGTGGGAAAGAAGAGAAAACACTGAGTTGTTTATCTCACAATGAAAATGTTTGTTACAAATAAGTCAATTAATACACATTTTAAATTCAATTATTTAGCAGTATTTATATGTTTAATATCTACAGTCAATCTATTCAGGTCTGTTGTTTTTTATATCATCTCATGTTACTACATGTTCAAAAAAGGTGTAACTGTCTATGTTAATTATTAAGAAACTAATTATTAATAAATAAAACATAATTCAACTGTGG
>NC_084985.1:17297477-17347477 GCF_963691925.1 Scomber scombrus
GTGATTTTTAGTCTTTGCTGTAGAGTTGACTATTATTGGTTGATTTTAGGTAATGACCCTACTTGATTATGTTGAGTTTAAGTTTAACTCAGGGCTCACTTTCCTAATGTGTTTATGGTCTCACCTGCTAGTTTAAAAGCCTTCTTCATAGAGAAAGATGTTAATTTGTTAATTATGGTCCATTTAGTCTAAATATCATTGATGATATTAGGATATCCTTTAGGGCGTGCTACCTCGTATTGACAAGTTCTATATCCATGGCTACAATGTCGGCTACGTATTTTAGTTATAGTATTGGTAGCTGTCACTATTTTAGTGTGTTTTCACTCAGTATAGTTAATTGTTGAGTATTGTGTTGAATAAGATCCTATGAGGGTCAGTTGTTCAGTTTTTTGTCCATTTACTTTTTGCTATAGCCTGTTTTTTTTTATCATTAGTATCACATTTAACCAGACTGTAAATGCAGTGCTGACCAAGCTAGCAGCTAACACTAGCATTTAACGTCAGCTCCACCCTCTCGTCCAAATATGGCCACTTCTAGTTCCAAAAAACTAAGATGGGAATGCTCCAAATGCCAAATTTGAGGCTTCAAAACCATGGATGTTTAATGAGATCTGGATGCAGGAAGAGCGCTGGGCTTTAAAGCCAATTTCACATAGTGGTCAAACCGAGTAATTACAACCTGACGTAATGCGAAAAAAGACTCCCATAGATGTACATTGTGAAAGAGACGTCTGTAAATCGGCAGATAGATTTTTCTGAGTGGCACGACCCCCGCAAAATGACTAGTTCCTATCAGATTTTGATTCAGATCACATATCGAAAGTCTAGAAGAGCCACACAATTGAATCATTTTTATTCCCATTCCCAAGTCGGAAACTAGCAGCACATTATGCCCATAGAGCGAGAGCAGTTTGTTTTCAGGAAGTGGCATTTTTGACTTCATACTCCACTGAACAACATTCATAGGAATAAACTTGCCTCAGATGCAGTATCCAATGCTTTTTACATCAATGTTCAAAACAGGAGTGCACAAACCTATGGGTGAAGTCACTACGTCCATTTTTTATTTGTTTTTACAGTCTATGACCTACCAGCATTATTTATGACATTACAAATGGTTTGAAAGCCAATCCTGGTTGAATATTCTACTTATACGAGTGTGATGTTGAAACTTGAAGCTTTGTGTGCACAAACACTGAGAATGAAGGTTACAATGAAATTAAATATATTAGCACAGAGGAGTAGGTGTAATTGAAATGTTTTTACAAGATAATTAACTTTTTAGCTGATTATATATCTTATAACGTGTCTGGATAGGATCTTTAAATATGATACTGTTTGTCGCTTAACTGATAGGTTGCCCTTTGCTTTTCATGTATTTGTTTCTCTTTGTCACGAGAGAGAGGCTTTGCTTTATAGCATTAGATGGGTTTGTTGGTTGGGTGTTTGCACACTGAGAAAAGTGGTTTCATTAGGATGCGGGTGTGTGCATGCATGAAACCATGCGTAGGCTTGTTAATGCGTGGCATCGGTGGCTGCTAGTGTTTCAGACCTTAATGCTTTTTGACAGTGAAGCCCAGCAGGTCATAGAGCAGGAAGAAAGTGTCGGCTCTGCTGTCATCCTGCATCAGATAGTCACTCATGCCAGCGGTTGCATGGAATATCCCGGCAGTTTGAGCAAATAAAACGGCTGCCCTCTTTCCCTCCCTCCTTCCTTTTACTCTGCACCAAATTCACACACACACACACACACACACACACACACACACACACACACACACACACACACACACACACACACACACACACACACACACACACACACACACACACACACACAATGTAGATGTGTAATACAGACATTGATTTTTCCTTACAATAGTGTATTTATAGGCATAGATATCACTAGATGTGGCGTCCTTTCAGCTCCATGAAAAATCAAGGCAATCAAGCCAATTATCTGCAGCAAAAGTGGTATCTGAATGTGAAATTCAAGGGTTGATTAGTCATAGATAACAAAAATGCTATCTAACAGTGACAAGAAATGCTGCCAAGGGGGGGAAAAAGTTCAAATTGAAAAATCAGCATTAATCATTGGTCTCTTCAGGCTGACTCGCTGAAGGAAGACAGGGAATTGGAGGGACGAAGATGCATCGCTGGCTTAGAGGCAACAGAGGAGAGAGCGTAGGCTGCTATAAGAGGATTCCTCCTTGTTAGATCTCTCTCTGTCTCCCTCAGAAGCAAAAACCACGCACACAAACCACAGCCTCTGTTGTCATGTCTACTTAGCTACAGGCAGTCCTTCTCTTTATAGCTGTGTGTGTGTGCGCACGCAAAGGAGAAAGAAAACAGCAGCAGAAAAGCAGAACCTATGCACTATAAGCAACCTGCTTGTTGACAAAGACCTGGGAGGGGGGGCAAGGTGGGAGGGAGTGATGTAACAGGTTAACCACAAGTGATAGTCAAATAAAGAAGACGGTGACAGACAGCATGAAAAAGATGTGATACCAACAGGAGAGAGAGAGTTTGGAGATGGATAAATCGTATAAACTGCTTCATCGTGTGGCTGGTGATCAGGAGGTCAGGTCAAAGCTGGGATCTCTGGACGTGTTAGAGCCTCTGCCCTTCATGACCATAGTTATATAACACCGCCTCTACCTTTAGTTGCATGCCCCGCACCTCCTCAAAATAGTTCCCTGTTGACTTTCGCTTCCATTCAGATTGGAACAAGCTTGTAGTGACAAGTATAGTGTGTTTGCGGTTTACAACTAACCTAGTTTAGAGACTTTGGGTGGAGGCAGATTACTGCTGTTTCTGGTCTTTTTACAGTTATTAGTGATCAGTGGTTTGGGTGTGTCTATGCAATAGTTGAGGTCAGCTCAGCTTACTTTTATCAAGTTTTTCCCGTATGTTATTGAAGACATTTCACAGCTCTTCATTTGTCGTGTGTCTTTTAACACTATCAGCCCAACCAGTAGCTTGTGTGGTTTGAACCTTGTACCACAGGAAAAAGCAGCTGGGGCAGCTCTACCGCTCTTAAAACCACCCACTTCGTCTTTCTCTCTCTCTCTCTCTCTCTCTCTGTTGTCTTTCTTCCCTTAATTCAAGCCTTCATTCTCATTGGCCCACTCATTTCCTGGCAAAAAAAGGAGAAGAATCCAAAGTGTATGTGTAATAGGAAATGAGGTAAACAGCAGGGAGGGATGTGTGTATGTCTGTGGGTGTCCCCCCTTTATTCATTCTCACTTGGACACTCAGTTCTCTCACCGCTAGCGTTCTCTTGACAGGTACGTTTTCACTTCACTTCACTACAATGCACCAGAGGACTCTTGTGTATTTTGATAGCGCTGGTTTCCTGTGGTTTTCTTGTTAATCCATGTGAAGGCATCGGTAGTGGTGTTTTGTCTGTATGCCTCAGGTACTCTGAAGTGACTGTCTGGCCATGCAGGCACACTTACAACAAGGATTAGGAATGTAAATTTGCTGGAGACCCTGTGTGTGTGTGTGCGTGTGTGTTTTGGAAGAGGTCTTTGGAAGGAGGAGTCAAAAATAAGCTAATTCATACTGTCAGCCGTGTATGTTTGAGAGTGTGTCAGAGAGTCTAAGACAGGGGCGTGGGTGTAAACTCAGAGAGAACGAGCTGTCAACTTCAGCTAGCTCACAGGAACAGGTTTTGTCAAACCAGACATTGAATAAACACATTTTTCACGCACTTACACTGGCAATTCATGACACATTCTCTGTCGCTTCTTGGCAAGGAATTGTTTCCATCAGAGCTTTGCATTGGCTGGACTCGTTTTATCTCGTTTGGATCACAGAGTGGTGCGTGTTTCGGTATCTCTCCTTATCTTGTGTGTTTCTTAGAGCCTGGGAGGTTGCCACAGGCAGCACAGACGGAAACCTAATGAACCTTCCTCTTTTATTGACCCTACAGTCTCACTCCCTTTTGAGTTATCCCTCCCTCGGGTTGTCTTACATTCCTTTTTATCCCTTGTATACCAATACGTGACTCTTCATTTAATCATTGATCTTTATTAATGTTCCTGCACAGCCTGTCTGTTCCTCTTCTGCATTTATCGTGCATCTGTTGTTCACCACTAGTTTGTGACTTGTGCCCGTCGAGCCTGCTCGGCCACTTGTCCTTAAACACTGGTTTATTCATGTGTGTCTGTGTTGCTCAGTGTGGTTGAGCTGCACAGAAGAAGCTTGCTAGTTTGTATAAGTGTGGTCTCTCTCAGGCTTATATTGATATCTGTAATGATCTGTGAGTCCTTAACGACATAGAGACATTTAACAAGTAAACCAGACTAAGACGGAAGACAAACATCTGGCTAATAACATAATTACACTCTATCGTGTTCTCCCAGGGCAATTAGTTTTCTATTTTCTCCCACCAGTTGCTTGCGCCTGTCTGCACTGTATCAAAATAGAGCATAGAAAGGTTTGAGACTGTGTTACTCACCAGTATGTGTTGTGTGTATCTAGGGTCGGGTTCCACTACTGGTACTGGTACCTTTTTTTTGTGTTTTTTTAACTTTTTTTTTGTTTACTTTTTCTGTAATAAAAATGTGCTTTCAGTTGTAGAAAATCAGTGCAAACATCTCCAATTTAACATTTATTTAGAACATTTAGTTTAAGGTAAAATAAACAATAATAAAAATGATATTAAACCAGGTAGAATAAGTTGTTTAGGCTATCTGTTGGAGATGCACTGAGAGCCTGTTGTCTGCAGCTCTTCATCAAACATGATAATCACTGTGGCTGTTTCCGCTTGTATTGTTCCTCTCTGCAGTATTTTTAACTGATCCGCTGAACAAATAGCTCCAGATCTTGTTTGTGTCGACCTGCTTTAATTGAAGAATAGGATCGCTAATGAAGCTCCGCTAACAAAGCCATAATCGCATTTTATGGCAGAAGCAGGAAATATTTTCATCCACAGTAACTTAACACGGCTCCAATGAACCTCAAAGCAACCAGGAAATAGTAAATGACATCCAAAAGTACGAACTGGAACACAGGAGAGAAATTTCAGTCGCTTGTCTGTTGATTTAAAAAAAAAAATGCCCTTACGGAATCTTATCAATATTTATTTGAATTCACAACACAACCTGCTCTCAAAGTACTGAAATTTGATCGACCACTTCATCTAATGTAAATCGGTACTCAGTAGTACCGAAGCATTTCAGTTGGTAACCTTAAAAGTACAGAGTTTGGTACCCAACCCTGTGTCTATCCTTGATGGCCTAGCATCTACATTATTTACATCAACATTATCTACATCCATAAAATATTTGCAAAGCGAATCTTTTTTTTTAACATTCTGAAACTTGCATTGCTCACATCCATGTTTGTTTGCTGGAAGCCTTCTTGACTGCTTTCGTTGACTCATTTAGGACTGCAACTAACTTACTTAACTAACTAACTAACGATTAATCAATTGGTACTTTGGTCAATAAAAAATATGACAAATGTTGATTATCATATCCCAAAGTCCAAGATGCAACCTAAAATGTATTGTCCTGTCTACAACCATAAGGTATTTATTAGTCAATCATAAAGGACTAAAGAAATCACAAAATACCCACATTTAAGAGTTAGAACGAGGGGGATGTCTGTATTTTATCTTAAAACCTGACTCAATGCGTTAAACTGATTTATTAAAATATGGGCGATTGTTTAATTTATTAATCCACTAATCATTGCAGCTGTAGATTCATCACTGGAATTTCTTGGTGCGTTACTGTCACCTGAAGATGACTGGGGGGGAAAGTGACACTCCCACTGAAATTACTGTAAAAATATATTTAAATGTATGGATTAACAGCAACTTTTTACCAGAGTGTCCACCCAGTGCTTCGTTGTCTGTGTCGTCGCAGTAGCTTCTCTGCTTGCTGCAGAGGCAGGAGGCAAATATATCACTAAGGTAGGCGGCATGGCAGGCAGCCGCCGATTTTTAGTCTTCAAATATCTTTTTCTGGATACAGATGATACAGATGATACAGATGACATGCCCCAGACGCCAGCATGGATAAAGTTGATGGGTTAAAAGTGACTCTGTAGGAGGAGAGTCCGTCCTCTTATAAGACTGACTCATCCACTCTCTTATCACAGCCTTTATTTTGTTATTCAGCGAGCCTGCCATTTAAAAACACACACATGCTGCCTTTAGATATCGCTGTCCTCCTTGTTGTCTTCACCACATGAAAGTACAGAACAACAGACCGCCACAAAGGACTAATTTCTCTAAATGGAAGCTATTCTGCTTTATAATCCTTCCCCATTTCATGAGTCACCCCCCCCCCCCCCCCCTCTGTCATTTCTGTCATTGGTACAGTCCATAAATAGACACCTGGCTGCCATGCACCAAAATAATAGAAAATAAAACATTCAGATGTGTGAAAGACACATTATAAAGCAAGGCAGAGGGAAAAGTGATGTGTGGGAGGTTGAGTTTGAGGGACAGAGGGAGCGAAAGCAGAGGAAGAGGAAAGAGAGAGACTAAAATCAACCATAAATGTGATTTTTGTATTTGTATTTGACACAGGTTGATCACCTGGGTCACGCCCTTTCAAAATGTTCTGGATGAATTCCTGCGAGTATAATGTAGATCAACGAGATGAACATCAACCAGAAAGATATTGTGTTGGTGTTGAAGAAAAAGAAAAGATTGAAAGATGTATGATCTTTTTACATCTGGAATCTCATTTCTTTTCATTTTCTCTCTCGCTCCCTCCCCCTCCCTCTGCCTCAGTTACCAGACTTACCAAACATGGACTTCATTTTTCATTCAACGGCCAATTTAGCCTTGTGCTTTCTTTCAGTTTCCAGAGTCCAGACATAACAGAGCGTAGACACGACATACCCCACAGTGAAAATAGGCAGCTATTTGAAAACAGATAATCCACCAGGGATACATGGAGAATAGATGCTGTGTTCTCCTCCTCACCAGGAAGAATTGGTCTCTGGTGCAAGACACTGCAGTATTGGTTGAGATGAAACCTGTCCATGAGAAAATTAGGAGTGATACTACAGAATATTTTAATTTTAACTTATTCTGTCTGTTTGTTTTAAATAAATCATGAATGTTTGATCTGTGAAATGACATCCTGACAAAATGGCAGTTACATTTTCCCAAGAGCCCAAGGTAACGTCTGCAGTTTCAAGTCCAAACCCAAAAAGCTATTTAATTTATAATGATGAACGACAAGTGAAAATGAGAAAATCTTGACATTTGAGAAGCTGCTCTAGCGGCATGTCTCTAGGAATAACAATGCCAGTCGGTTGGTTGGTGCTCCACTTTGGTCCAGACTGAAATACTCGAATAAGTCGATTACAAAAAAAAGCAGTAGGAGATGAGGAGAGGATCAGGTTGACCTCAGGTCTATACACTGAAAGCCTGAGGTAGAAGGAGCAGGGAATCTAGTGCGCTTAATTTGTATGGTAGCCTAATGATGCAAAAATGCAAATCCGTCACACTAAAAGAAAATAAGTTAATGCATTTGTTTCAGAAGGCACCGAAGTTAAATGCACTGAATGCAATAAATGGGTTTAGTTTTGATTTTAAAAAGGAATGTCCGGGAATAAAACCCAATTGGTTGTTCATTTTCAGAGACCTGTTTTTTGTCCTTTTTCTCATTTTTACTACTGCTATTTAATAAGGCAAAATAATTTATTTGATTACTTGATTAATCAATGAAATAATCGATTACAAAAATAATCGATAGCTGCAGCCCTAACGGAGATTCATGGTAGCCAGAGGATGTATCCTCCTCATTTTGGTGATCCCGGATTTTCTTGTTGCACTGAAATGTCTCTGCAAGTACAGATGGATATCTATTATATTTTGTACACAAATCTATGTGCCCCTCTGGAGAAATTGTTCTAACGTTGGGGATCCCTTAAGTTTTCCACTAGCACTTTCACGAAATCACACTTATGACTAAAACCGACCTCAACTGAGAAGGCCAATGTTGTAAACCTTAAACTTAAGGTTAACAACTAAATATCAGAATGATATCATCGCCTTTGGGAGCATTTTGCCAATGCTATATTCAGTAAAGACTCAGAGCAACACAAGCATGACTAAACTCTTAATCTTGTTAAATTAGCTATAAACTCATTTGTCAGTTGCTCTTAATTGACTAATTGTTTCAGGACAAGGGAAGTCTAATTGATTAGAGAGTGGCGGGTATGCTTTTTGTGTAATGGATGATTGATGATTTTTTTTTTTTTTAATTGATCATTGTGATTAGCAACTTTTAGCTACAGACAGAATCCCCATATTCACGTCACTAGGAAGGAAGACAGGCACAGTATAAGTAGTTATGGCTTACAATTACAAACACACAAACAGATCTTATCCTTTGGACTACATGTACAGTACCAGTCAAAAGTTTGGACACACTTTCTCATTGATGTGAATGGGAAAGTGTGTCCAAACCTTTGACTGGTACTGTATATTATTTTAGTAGAAGATTTAAAGCAGAGAGACCATGACAGCCATCCAAACAAATGCTGCTCTGTGTCCTGATGTGGTTACACATCCCTTGATGATTATTTTTCAGTCTCGTTTTTCCGATTCTATTGGCTGCTTTCTCCGTTCTTCTGGTGTGACTTCAGGACAGCAGCGTCAGATAGAAACCAGCAGGTGCTTCATTAAAACAGAGAAAGAGATAGAGGGAGAGAGAGAATCAAAATGACAGTGAGACAGAAAGAACCACTACAGAGAATAAGTAAGAGAGGAGGAGCTCATACAATAGATGACATTGGAGGTTTAATAGAAAAGGAGTTACATTCATCCCAAGTTCAGTGCCTAGGAGGGGATGCAGACAGTGGAAGGGTTGTGATGGATAGCAAGGGGGGAAAAAGAGGGATAGAAGCTGAGCATTTATTTTGCCATGAGTTAGTAACGGTGGTCTAAAGCAGGTAAAAGCCTTTTTTTTCTGTCCGTCTCTAAAGACCTCCTTACTGTACAGTCTGTTCATCAAGCCTCTAAATTCTGCTGTGCCACTTTTTTTTTTCTTTTGTCTTTTCTGTCAGCGGTGAAGCCAGCCATTCTTTTCTGTGTGGGTGATTTGCGATTTGTGAGTCAGAGTTGAGAGAAGGTTAGGTACTTGCTGCAGAGGTGTGTGTCTGGAGAGGACTGAGAGGGAAACAGGAAGAGAAGGAGAAAAGGAAGGAGGGACTTTTTGGGGTTTTTGTTTTTTGTTTGGAGCTGAAGTGTTGAATCGATGCCTGGACCGTGTACATTCTCTATCCACTACCGTCATAGCATTGTATGCTGTTTTTAATAGAATATGTTTATCAAGATATCAAATAATGGAGCGTTGACAAACACTGAATGAGCTTTTTTCAAGCTGAGATTGCCTGTACGTGTTTGTGTGTGTGTGTGTGTCCTTGTCCGTGTCCAAATGCACTGCATATTTGCAATGTGTCAATAATTATGCACAGTGTGTGTTTAACAGTTCATTTTCTCTCTCTAGGTAGAGGTGACTCCACTGCAGATGAGGGAACATGTTGGCTATGGACCAAGGAGTGGTGGAAGACTGGTTGTCAGAATTTAAGGTATCACTCAAGTGTGTGTGTCCACAATCAGCATGCAGTATATTTTCTGCTGCTCACTATTGGCAACATTTCTTCACGCACATAAACAAACAAACAAACAAACACACTCAGTGTTTCTCTGAAGTGCTCAGCACACAGAGAATTGCACGCTCCCACTCAAAGATGAGCACTCACCAATACGTGACCGCTACTGAAGCCTTCGAGGCTTTATGAGATGTAAAATTGAAAGGGCAGATGAGGTTTTCCTTTGTGAGCATTTGTCATACCCTCTCAGTGAGGATGACCTCTAAATGCAGCCAGATCAATGTGACTGACTACTTCTTTAGAAACTAGCACTCTCTCACTGCAATTTTAGACGCTGTCAAACAGCAGTCAGCCTGCACTCACAGCAGCAAACACAATGTGCTCATTTGCTATGTTTTTCTTGACAGTTCCTTCTTGATGGGAAGTTTGTCTCATTCATTGGTAACTATAATAATGTGTGTACATGTTGCCTTTTTTTAAATGGGAACTGTATATCCTGGACACAGCATCCAAAATGAACACCTGCCAAGTGCCAAAGACATGTAGATTTTCCATTTGGCAAGTAAATCTCAAGAGGCTTTCCGCCACACTGGCGGGTAAGTGTTTGTACCAAATAGTCATGTAATAAAATATCTGGCATGATGACTCAGAGGAAATTATTCATGTGTTGTTATGCATGTCTAAACAGTGCCACGAAACTGAAGGAGCACTCGAGACAGTCTGAGACCGTTTAGAGGGCTCCTAGTTTTCAGTGGACAGTACTGCTCTCCACTAAACTGCCTCTTGCTGCTGGTCTGCTGCTATCTACCATTAATTAAATAGCTATTATGTGGCGACATTTACAAGGAGTAAGCCAACCTTTAAAACGAAAACAAACTGACAAAAAAAAGGACGAAGCACATTACATTTTTTTAAAAGTCTTATGTGAAATTGAGGTTTGAGCTAAAGGAATGGCTACAGTATTATGCTGAGGTGATGAGTTGTTCCTATGTGTCTGTATTTAAGAATAATACCTTATTATCTCAATGAAATGCACTGAAATTAATGTGTACGTGATATAAAAAGGCCAAGTATTAAATTAGTTATTAGTTTTAGTTATTAGTTATTATTAAAAATATGATCCTAGCATCTTCCAATCCACTCAGCAGGTTTACATTATGTGAATCATTGGGCTATAAATCTGCACAGATTAAAATCACTAAATGTTAAAACAATTACTAAAACAAATGTTAAACTATTCAGTTGTGAATTTCATGCTGTGTGTTCATTTTTAGAATAATGGTAAGACCACCACCCCAAAATACTCTTTACTTTTAATAATAATTTCTGTCTGATGGAATTAAAATTGTTCTGATTAAAACTAGATCTATTCCCTCTCCCTTATTAAAGTTTCCATGTCACACTTGTGTATGTTGCACATTGAACCACATTTGGCTCCAGCTTAGTTGTGATGTCATAGTTCTTGCTTGTTGGTGCATGCCTTAAATTGAGACCAAGGTGAGCACAGAGATTAATCAGATGAAAGTGAAAACAGTTTTCTAGTGAAGGAGCAAGAAAATCTGACATTGTGTGTGTGTGTGTGTGTGTGTGTGTGTGTGTGTGTGTGTGTGTGTTACAGACCCTCCCTGACAGTGCTGTGTCAAACTATGCCACCTCACTGAAAGACAAAGGGGTCCTGGTCCCTGCACTCTACAAGGTCATCAGAGAGAACTACAGTGATGTACGGACTCACATTTCTCAATATTTTTACTAGTGCAGAGACTAAAAGAACACAGACTTAAACCAATCATTGAATTAATGTTTTCTAGTCATGTTGTAATGTAACCGTGTCTGTGCTGTTTTCTGTCCTCCTCAGTTGCTGGAGCCAGTGTGTCACCAGTTGTTTGAGTTTTACCGGAGCGGTGAGCCACAGCTGCAGCGTTTCACGCTACAGTTCCTGCCTGAGCTCCTGTGGAGCCTCCTGTCCGTCAGCGCAGCCAGGGACCCGCACACCTCAGGCTGCATTGAGGCCCTGCTGCTGGGCATTTATAACTTGGTAGGAGAGAGGATGGAGGCAGTAATATATGTGTGTGTTTCTATGTAACTCTGTCAGTCACATATTCTTCAGTCACAGTCAATCCATTAGATTCATTATAAGCATAGGTGAGTTGCTCTTGCTAATGAATAAAATGCTTTCAGTCTGATAAGTGCATTCTTAGGAAAAACACTAGAAAAAAGGACCTTGATCCTTACTTAGAAAGTTGGTGTAATCATGCAGTTCCAGAAGCAGGGGACTTAACCACTCAACTATTTCTGGGATCTGCGTCATGTGTTTTGAAAGATTACTTTCTGCCCTTTCTGCCTTGTTAGACAGTTATGCATGAAGAGTGATGGGAAGTGTGGGTTAGACATAGAGGAAATAAAACTCAGTGACATTACGACTGTAGAATATGGATGGACTACCTTTTCAAATGCCCTCAAACTCCCCACAGAGAGATGCCAGTGCTGGTCATTATTTGTGTGTTGAGTCTTGTCATCCATTTTTACTCTTGATGTTCTGTCTATCAGCAAAGTGAAGCATCCCCTAACTTCCTCTCTGAATAACAGAATAGGTCAGCTGTCACTCAACACACTGGCTGCCTCCCATTAATTTAATTGACATTAACATGCACACAGGGGACACCAGAACCGTGGGTATGTGTGTTCACACGACACACACACACACACACACACACACACACACACACACACACACACACACACACACACACACACACACACACACACACACATAAGCAAATGCACATACACATACACCGACAGACTGAGTGGACAAATGGAGACCCTGAGGTCCACACACAAACACCCACACACAACAGATGAGTGTGCTTGAAGAGATAAGCACGCTCTTTAGAGGTTTAGGGCATAAACAGAAAAAAAAGTTGTTTTTCTCTCCCACAAAAACATTATCTTTGTCGTCTTCTCTTTCTTTTTCACAGGAAATAGTTGATAAAGATGGACAAAGTAAAGTTTTGTCTTTTACCGTCCCTTCCCTCTCCAAACCCTCAGTGTATCACGAGGTGAGAAACATGAACAAATGAGCGCAGGTCTTTGAATTTGCTTTTCCAGAAATGTTATGTTAGTGGGAAAAAAAAATCATCTTCTCACCTCTAGCCTTCAGCTATCGGTTCCATGGCCCTAACAGAAGGGGCGCTAGCCAATCATGGGCTGAGCAGGGTGGTGTACAGCGGGCCACACCTCCAGAGAGAGACCTTCACAGCACAAAACAGGTAGGTGCTTCGATGGGCGCACTTGTTTTCAGTCTTCAGGGCGTGTGGCGACGTATCGGCAGGGGTGGAGATTGCACTCTCCGACTCACTAGCTGCCAGTCTGCCTGCTTAGATCCAGCAGGAAACTCCAGCCGACCACCAAAATAGAAATGCACACGATCGAGAATGTACACTCTGTAAAAGAAGCACCAGACAGTTTTGTGGCCAAATGGGTTAAAAACTATATATTCTTAGCTGTTAAGTTTACTCCAAAAGTTAAATTTCATTATGAAGGACTCTAACTACTTCAATTTGACAGAAATGTGTATATTGATGATGTGTTCGTAGCTACACATGCATTTCCAAACTTGGAATATATTATATTCTAATTTTATTGAAAGGTTTGGGTTGGTGTTTTGCAAAGGAGAGAATTTGAGTAAGTCAGTGGGATTTTTTTCCCCTCACTGATGAAAATCCAGACATCTTTAAAAAAAACATTTACACTTGAATATGACTACTTTATCGTTCTTATCTGGCAGCATCTTTTTCCACCAGGATGTGTGTGAGAAAGTAATACAACAATCCACAGAGTCTGATAAGGAGCCAGTGATGTATTCTGTTTTCATGGGAAGATAAATTTAGTCAAGCATTCACCATGTATTTTTGACACTTCGCTAAAATGTGACCTTTTTTAAGTAAAATGCCCTATGTGCCCCCTGAAGCTGTGACTCCTGTCCTCACAATCAGGCTTACTGTATGAGTGATGTTGAGTTCAGCTGCTGTCACACCCAATTATCTTATGCGTGGTGCTCTTGTATCCGTGAGGCCCTGTGGCAGTCGTCCAGCTTTGTTGCATTTTAAGCATTGCTGTTGGGGTTTCTTAATTTCTTAAATCCCAGTGGCAGCAGGTCTGGAGGTTGTTGTGGTCTGAGTTGTGTGCTTGGCCTTCAGTTCTGAGTAAGCTGGTCTATTAAGTGTTCTGAGGTGATGTAAAAAAAAAAAAGAATAAATCTAATAAAAAAATCTTTAACCTTTTCTCAGTACTTTAGTCTAACACTGCTTGAGAGTCCCTGGATAAATGATTAAAAATAGATGATGATTTTTTTTGTTTTCAACTTTGTATGTGACAAAACAAGTCTGGCTACATTTTTTTGATCAGGCAGAAGTACCTTCATCTTAATCTCAGATCTGTAGAGGTTACCAGGTAATGCCTAGCTGGCCTGGGTAGCCTTCCATACAAACAACTGCATGTTGTAGTTTCACAAACACAACCATTTTATGATGACTTCAAAATTGCTTTTGTAATCTTTCAATCTCTTCTTTGTGATATTTTTTTTTTATCTGTGTAGACGCTTAACTGTGTCTGTGAATTGCAGTATTATGGTCACAATCTTGGTTTATAAGTCATATCAGTAATGTAATTGGATGTTCAATGTGCTATTTTAAGTCTGTGTTTGTGTTGTTCAGATTTGATGTGCTGACCTTTCTGCTGCTGTGCTACAACGCTGCTCTCAGCTACATGACCTCCACCTCCCTCCAGTCCCTCTGCCAGCTCAGCTCCAGGTGAAGCACAAACACAAACGTTATCAGCATAACTTGATTTACTTGGGTCACTTTGTTATGAAGCATTTAAGGTTTTAAACACACACACACACACAAATGTCCATTGTGTGTCACTCAATTTGTTGTTATTCTTTTCTTTTGGGTAGGAAACTTCAACCCACACACACACACACAGCATTGTTTATCTGATCCTCTTATAGACTTTGCTGCCAGAGAGAGCCAAGATACTGCTATTTGGCAGGGAGTTGCAATGTACACACATCCCAGCTCCAGTTATTTTGGTAATCTGCCAACTGTAGCCGAGCACTGGACTGATAAGCATAGAGCTAAAGAGAAGTAATCAGCTTTGATTTCCCTGTGACAGTTTGCTGCATGTCAGATGTTTGACTCCTATAGTTTGAAATGCACAGGTGTTATAACAGTTTTAGCAGGTTTCTCTTAATTTAATTTCTATTGTATGACACCTGTTTGATAATCATCATCTACAGTTTATGCTCAGAAATGGTTCTGCACTTTAACTTAATATGTTTGTATTAAGCCATTGATTTGTGTGTGTGTGTGTGTGTGTGTGTGTGTGTGTGTGTGTGTGTGTGTGTGTGTGTGTGTGTGTGTGTGTGTGTGTGTGTGTGTGTGTGTGTGTGTGTGTGTGTGTGTGTGTGTGTGTGTGTGTGTGTGTGTGTGTGTGTGTGTGTGTGTGTGTGTGTGTGTGTGTGTGTGTGTGTGTGTGTGTGTGTGTGTGTGTGTGTGTGTGTGTGTGTGTGACCTGTGTGTGTGACCTGTGTGTGTGACCTGTGTGTGTGACCTGTGTGTGTGACCTGTTCTCTCAGTATTGAGCTTGATATCAGGACGCTGTAGGAAGTGAATTGCCTTACTAGAGCTGCAGCCAAGTGGCTGAGTGGAGTGTTTCCCTAATTGAAGCTTCCCTGTTTCACTGATACAAACTCCCCTATTGTGCTTTTATTGGTATTACTCCAGGGTGTGTATATGTGGTTACCCACGGCAACAGATGCGGCGCTACAAAGGCATTAGCTCGCGGCTGACGGTCACATCAGAATTCCTGGTCCAGCTCATCACAGGGATACACTACGCTTTGTGAGTGCTCACACAACACAAATACTTGCTGTTCAGCTTTAACTTTTGCTGTCTTACATTTCTCACAGTTTATCTGTTTATTGTTACACATTTTGCTTTAAATCTGCTCACTGTGCACTATGACAGTGTTCAAATTATTCTTATCATGTGTACCTGTTAAAAAGATGTTGTACTGTATAGTATCTTTGCCAAAAACAACAGTTGTACTTAAAAAAAAAAAAAAAAATGTACAGAAAGACTGTTCTGGGTCTAATCACATAATCAAGCTTGTACTCTTACACTTATTTGCTGTGTGTTAATGTGTCTGTGAGCAGGTGTAATGGGGAAGTGGAACTGGGATCCAAAGCGCTGGACGACGTTCTGTATCGGGCCCAGTTAGAGTTGTTCCCTGAAGCTCTACTGGTGGGTACAATAATATCTTTTTCTGCTACTATCACAGCTCCCTTTACTATGTTTGTTTTTGGACTTTTGTGGGTGTGTGTGTGTGCGAGCATGTGACTCGGATGCACATGCTCGCCTGTGGTTTTGATTCATATGCAGCACACTATGCTGTATTGTGTGTGTGTCAGAGACGGCTAGCAGAGTGTAATCCCACTAGATTATTTACATGCTTTCCTCTCTGCTCTGTTAAGCTGTAATCCTTAAGGCCCAGGCAGTAGAGGATTGAACCTAAGCTTACAGTATTACTATGCAAGTCAAGGTGTATTCCTCTACAACAATCAAAACACATGACTTTTGGATATACAAAAATACGAATGGTGTTAGAGTTGGGAAATATGTTTTTAAAATACAGAAACTGGCTTGTTGACAAATACCATGAACACAGATGCTGTAGAGGAAGAGGTTGTCTTTCTTTTTTTCTTTTTTTTTCAGGTGTACTTTACTGTAGCAGTGGAATGCGCCAGGTGGCTGGTAGCTTAGCATAGCTTGGTGATGTGTCCCTTATGAGACCAATAGGCTGCAGCCACCAAGACAAAAGACATGTTGTGTTGTGATTATGATGCCATCTACCTCCCATTACGTACTCAACTGTTACATGTTCATTAGTGAGTGTTTCCTGTGAGAGCAGAGGATATTATATAAAGATTTGTGAAATAATGATATAAAGAAAACAAAAAGGCTTTGTACTTTTCTCTATATAACACTATTTGGTCAGTGTGTGCTAAGCTTATCCCCTCAAGAAATGGGATTATTGATCGGATGTTATTGGTTTGGTCACATGATCTGAACTTCAATCTGACTTAAGAGAAAAACCAGTCTTAGTGGTACCAACAAAGCTGCTCTTACAGCTACAGTGTGATGGGCCAGTGCTTGCACAGTTTTCTCATGTGCATGATCTACCCGTGTCTGTCCTGGACTTTAGCATTTGAACAAAACATTTTTCTTGTAGCTGTACTTACTGAACAGAACTTAGTGTTTTTTTTTAATTACTTTTTTAGCAAAGCTGAAAACAGACTTCGTCCTTCTTAATTGGTAAGATTCAGCACTATAAAATACTGCAAATCATACTTAATAATTTACTGCCGCCAATGACTAAAAAGTAGAAAAACATCAACAAAGCATGAATATTTTAATTCTTTAACATTATGATTGCAGAACATGGAAATGGCATTCACTGAAATCTAGACTATATTTTGTCCAAAAGTACGCCACATGTTATGGTTTAATCCTTTTTGATTGTCACACAAGATACAAATTAAATATCTTTGGGTTTTGGACTGTTGATCAGATCAAATAAGACATTGTAACCGTTGACTCTAGGAAATTATAATGGATATTATCACTATTTTCCTATCATCAGTAGATTAATCAACAATGAAAAAATGAGTTGCAGTCCTAGTGGATATTGCTCAAGAAACTGCAACATGATGAAGTAATTTTGTTTGAATGTATTAAGGCAGATCCGTGGTAGTTGTATTAGTGAAACTAAGTGTGTGCATTGATTTTGCATTGATTGTCTGTAATTAAAAAACGAGCTAGGGTTACCATATTTGTGAAATATATATGTAGTTTGAATACTGGCACACAAGTCTGTCCTAAGTCTTTTTTGGCCTAAGTATGTCTCTGAGTGTGAGACAGAGCAGGGAAATTTGCCCAGTATTAGCTCCACACAAGTCGGAGTGAGCATTAATTGCTGCAGCGTCAGTGCAGTTTGGATTGAAGCATTCTGCTGTAATCCTGCTGTACTGTGTAACTCTCACATCCTCTGAAGCAGTAACGATTGTGGATGTGGGCTTCTACTCTTTTCTCAGGTGGGTAATGCCATCAAGTCGACACTGCACGGCGCTGCACTGAAGAGCAACAACAAGGAGGGTGCTAGGAGTATCCAGGTGGAGATCACACCCACCTCCTCCAGAATCTCCAGAAATGCTGTCACTTCCCTCTCTATCAGGGGGCACCGCTGGAAGAGACACGGTGAGAAGCTTACACAGGAAAAAAGGGAGCGGAGATGTAGGGACATAACTGTTGAAACTCAAGTTGCTGAGACAGAAGAATACAAGAATATTTTGTTACCACATTTTTATGGAACGCTTAAAAATCATTATACAAGGTTATAGAATAAATCCATGACAAAGGAGAGAGCAAGGCTTTTAGATCTAGTCATTGTTCATTCACCCTACCATTTCACTGTCCGACATCAGCTGTGTACGTAAGTGTTTGTCATCATCATCAGCCCTTAAGGTTGTAGATCCTCAGCTTGGTAGTAAATGCTGTCAATCTCCTCATTCCAAACCATTACCTCCTGTCTGATCTGTTAGGATATTCCCACGTTACCCGACAGTCAAGCAGTCACAGTTTGAGTGCAGTCAGTGAAAACAAAAGCAGTCCAGACAGTGAGAGGCTACGCAAGACATGAGCATAATTTGACAGATAGGAGAGGACAGGACACCAGACAGCAGGTAGAGTATTTTTAGGATAAGACAGATGAGGATCAGTGTGATTTGTTGTTTGTAATTTCAGTTCTGTGCAAGAAACTTAAAAAAAAATATTTAGATGACAAACTTTGTCTTTTATTATCTGCTCTGTAGAGCCATTGACAGTCTCTGTGCAGCTAAAGTCGCTAGACTTAGGAGAGAGCAGCTCTCTATTTTTTCTAGAAAACCGATAAGGCAGGTAAATTATAGCCTTCAGCCTGCTTAATGAGCGGGTTTCATATCAAGCCTAACACCCCTTCTTCATCTCATGGATCCTGCTCATTGGTGCCTTTATCGGAGCTACTTGTTCATGCGTAAAGCTTTTGTTATGAGCAGATGATGAAGGAAAATACTATTAAATATTAATTAATGTTTAGGGCTGATTGATCCCATTCAAATATTTTCATTTTCATCTCCACGTAGCATGTACTTTGTTATGTTCTGATCACTATGATTTTTGTCTTTTTATTTTTCTGCCATTACATTGATTACCTCTGTGTGTCTTGTGTTACTGTGGTCGTGTGTGCCTGTGCACATGGCCATCTTTTTGTTTTTCACATATGTGTGTGCATGATATATGTCTGTTTGTCCTTCTGTGTGTGTTTGTGCGTTTATATATGTGTGTCTATGTATTGTCCCACCATCATCCATGCTCCCCCCCCCCCCCCCACCAGAGTCCCAGGAGGTGAGTGTAGACAGTGAGGCCGTACTGGGGGGTGTGGCCATCCCAGAGATCAGTGTGACAGGCGTGGGCGGCGAGCGAATGACCAACGGAGACTCCATGCGGCCACGCCCTGAAGGCCGCGCCCAGTCTGACGGTGAAACGTTGGGCGGCGCCTCCGAGGTCAGCGTGGACCCCAGAGGTCATGACTCCAGCACCCGGGGTCAGGAGGTCAGGAGGCAGAAGTCTGTGAGGCGAATGGTGGAGAATGAGGGTTCTGGGTCAGCCTCCACAGGGAGGAGCCAGTACTAAGGCCCTGCCCCTCCTTCCCCCTGCCCCATTCCTGGGGTAACCTAGGTAACTGTGTGTGGGGGCGTGGTCTGAAAAACTGCATGATGACTTCCCCCTTTTACCTTTTGCACTGGGCTCCACCACCCTCTCTTCGCCTAATTGCACTATTCCTGTCATCTGTCTATCCAACGTCATTCATTCATTTACTCTCTCCTTTGTGGCTCGAGTTTCCTCATTAAGATCTCCCGCTAAGAGTCCTTTAAAATCAAATTCATGATTTAAGATCTAACTGAATAATGGATCAGTAACCTAATCAAAACTGCATTATAAACCATAAAAACTGCATAATAAACAAATGTGCTTTGCTTGTTTCACTTATAAAAATGTTGACTGGTTTAAATGGAGGAAAAGAAATGGATTTTCATGAGAGCAGAACATTAGTTAAATAAAGACATTAACAAGAAGTACCAAAGTAGCTATTTGAACATTATGCATATATATGACAGATGATAAAACTTTTTTGGTAGCTTTATCTTAATTTATAAAAGTCATTTTAAAGCCTGAAGTTACCGATAACAAAAAATCCTTAAAGATTCTTAAAGGCCAAAATCATCTGTATTAGCACTGCCACTACTAAGAGATTGTGCTCTCCCAGTGTTTTTTATGTCAGCTTTTGTGTCTTTTACAGCACACCTCGGTACGCCTCAACACATTACTCCTGGGTTGCACTTGGAGACAGATTACTTCCTTCTGATTAGTATCTAGGAGCTGATGAGAGATATGCAGGTCTTGAATTATTTGAAGTAAAAGCTGCTCACAGTGTTAAATTTAGACTTGAGTATGATGTCTGGCCTCTTTTTGAACAGACTGAATCTGACAATAAGAGATGTTAACAGGACCTTCCTATCTGTTTAACCAGCTGTTTATTGGTGTTCTGTTACAGTGATGGCGTCAGGTCAGAAGTGTGTATTTGTGAATATGTGGACAGTTGGTCACTCACACGGGTGTGGATGCATGCCTTGAAGAAAGCAGGAAAGGATTAATTTGTGTGTGGTTTTTAGAGTTAGTGAAGAAGATGACTTTGATGTAGGGTGTGCCTTTGCTTGCTGTCCTTCACTTTCCCTTTGTGGTCTTTCCTAGGCTTGTGCTCTTAGACTCTGTCCTCTCCTGCCTTCGGGACAAAACATGCACTCCTCTGCCAATAAACCACTTACTGTTGTCTCACAGCGCTGCTGGGTCACCTAACCTGTGTTCTGGACTGTAATACAGGACATGAATTGTCTCATGTCAGGTGGTGTCAGCAGTGTGAAGGCGCTACCTGCTGGAATACAGAAATAGAGCTCCTCTGTCACACAGCCCTCTATTGAGCTCAGTCCATGCAAAGTTTAATCCTAAATTTTTGATACTAAGTGTATTGCTTTTAAACACTGCTCATCTTATTTATAATTTGATTGAATTTCATGGACTGGACGACAGATGAGCTACTTATTTTCTTCCTGTTTTTCATTGCTTGTTTTGTCTCCCTCTGTCCATCTCACAGACGCAGTGGATCTGGGTTCCCCGGATGAGCTAATGGATATTTCGGAGGTGGATGAAGGGGTGTGGCCAGGCGGGGTGGGGCCTGACATGACTCCACCCACCATCACTATCAGCAACAGCGTCACCACATTAAACTTGGGGGCCAAGGCCATGAAGAAGTGTCGGCTCGGTGTGCGCACCAACAAGGACAAGGAAGCTGGCCCTCTAACAACGGGACGGGCTGCCAGCGAGAGCGCAGAGCTGTCCGTCAAGCGACTCACGCTCACTTCCAGCCAATCAGTGCCCAAGGCAGGAGCTCTCACCAGCCTGACGCGCACTGCCAGCGCAGTCTTCTCCCGCTCCTTCGAGCAGGTGGCCAGCGGCAACGCCCCCCCCTCCAGCAACCACATCTCCTCTGAAGCTGGCCGCTATTCGTGCAGCCTGCAGGAGGAAGGGATGGGGTACTTGAGTCCCGGGCCAAACCACACGCAGCGTTCTCCCAGTATCAGCGTGCACCTTGGCTCTGACCTTTGAACCATTTGTAACTCCTGACTACCTGAACCCTGATCCCGTGACCCGGCACCTGTGACCTGGAACTCCAAGCCATGCCAACTGCAACAGACCGCGAACACTCCCGTGATTCCCCCCCTCATCACTCCATTTTTGGCGTCTTTGATTCTCTGTGCTGTAAAACCAGCCTGCTGCCCTGCTCCATTCAGACATCCAGAGCACAACGAGCTTCCTCTGTTCCTCACAGCAGAGTGTCCTCTGGGCCTGATGGAGACAGGAAGTCAGGGATTCCACTTCCAGCTTCACTGATTTTTTTTTTTTGTTGTTGTTGTGCACTGTTGCCGTGAAATCGTGCCAGGACAAAACTGTACTCCTTTGCAGTACAGCCCGTCGTTTCAATGGGTGCACTTAGAGCTCATTACTAAAAAAAACTGTGTGGAAAAGTATTTGGAAAGTATTTTAATTGGCATTTGTTGCCCTGCATGGCTTTTCCATACATCCATCCTTACCTTGCCCAGGTTTGTCAGAGGGCAGACTTTGAGTATGTGTGAGCATGTCTGAGTGTGTGTGCTGTATGTGTGTATGTACAGATTGTAGAATAAAGGCTGCTGATTGATACAATGAACAAGGTATGATTCTCCTAGTTGAAACAAGTGTTTCTACTACTTTTTCTAAAAAGATAATACATCCCTTCCCATAGCAATACAAATCTCTCCTTTTCAGTGTTTTCCATCTTTTGTTAAGATTACTCAAACTCCCTCTGTTTAGACTTATTTTGTCAACAGTTACAGCTGTGCTCCTTTTAGAAAATCTGCATTCTTCCCTAAAAACATCTGGAAAAACAACCACTAAATGATCCACCAGTATGAAGAATCGGTTCTTTATGTTTACAGTTGCGCAGTATTGTTATCATGATGGAGAAGCAATATTTGTGTCCTTCCCTCTCTTTCTTCTTTAACACCTTGCTGAATTGCTGTGTATTTGGCAATTTTAAAAAATCCAACTTCTGACAAATGACGAGTAAGATTAGATTTTTGGGACAATGGGTGTGTATGATTTGTAAAGTATTGAATTTTGCACTTGACAGAGCAAAACAAGTTGTGTTATCAACTTTGGTATTTTCTTATGATGAACAAGAGAGGTTTGACTCTCAACTGTGGTATTGTCCTGCGAGAAAGCTCTGCTTTGTTGCTCTGTACGGAGTCCCATGATTGAAAGAAAAAAAACAATTAAAAATTAAAAGCACACCAACCTGGAGTCCAGGACATGCAAGCTTGACCAAAACTGTAACTGAATCTATTCCTCTGTTCTGCAGTCAAAGGTTCGTACCGATCAACAAGGCATCTTTACTCTTTACTGATCCACCCACCATTCCAGCTGTTTGTAGTACTTTGGTGATGTGTTTCCTGTGTCCATCCTCGTTGTTCACTACTACATCATCATCACCATCACCATGTCACAGGACTTGGTGGTGGTATACTCTTTTACCAAAAAAAGGAATAAAACTCAACCCATCTGCTACATTTGATGTCCTAAATTGAGCATTAATGCTGCCCCCCACCCTCCAGCAAAAGTGTATTCTGTTGTCTGTGTACTAGAGCTGTCGAATGTCCATAGCTTGGTGGGACAATAACAATCATTGTGTTTCTGTATGTGGGTTTACAGAATGTGAATGGGTATGCTCTTTGTTGTACATCATACTGTTGTACTAAAGTTGGTTTATATTGGCCTTTCTATGTCTGATGATGAGTAACCCACTGCTACAACTTCTGGGAATAAAGTGTTTCTATATTTCACTTGTCTGCTTCAGTTTGTGTTCACCAAACAATAAAATATTGACTTAGTTAGTAGTCAATATTAGGTCCTATTTTTTAGTATTTGCATCCAGTATGAAAACCCTTTTTGTGAGGAGTCATGCATTAGTTAAACTTTAAGTATATGATTTGTAGCTTTATTATAAAGTGTCACCATTTTAACATTGTAATTATACTTTTCTTTGGAAAAAACTAATCAGGCACACAATATTTCCATGTCTTCATACTGGAGGGATTCTTTAAGCATTAGGTGCGATGTGAAGAGTTTGAACTCATCACAAGCTCAGTGCTTTGACATAATGTTTTTTGGTCTATTGGTTTATTTTATCTCTCGTTTATTTTTTGCACAGATGACACCTGTAACAGCTATAGTAGGTGGGGTTTTGGGATGATGAGAGAGCCCTTGTGTGTATGTCCTTGTTGATCTTATTATGTTGATTGTTTTGTGTCCTTGGATTGTTTAATTTATTGTTACTGTTTGTGTTTTGTTTGTTTTTTCCCATATTTTGTGCCTGAAGGCCCCCTTGAAAACGAGATGGTGCATCTCAAGGGGTTTATCCTCTAAATAAAACTAAGCTCATTCATTAACTTCAATAACCTGTTGCAGGCTCATACTTTTCCCACTAGATGGCGATCTACGCCTAAACATGTCAATTTACGGCCTGGTTGATTCTTCGTCACTTCCTCTTCCATGTCCTTGGCAGCAGCGGCAGCAGCATCCTCATCTTTGCTTGTCGGGATAAATAGATGGCTAAACTAAGCAAAGAGACCAAACAGCGGCTGCAGCAGCTGTTCCAGTGCGGCCAGTTTGTCATCCGATGGGGCTTTATTCCAACCGTGCTGTACCTGGGTCAGTATGTGAGCAGGAGACACGCCTCTCCGGTGTTAGCCGGTTAGCTTAGCACACTGTGCTTTAACCACGAGCTCATGTGAAGCTGTGAGCCAGGGAGGGTTATGCATATATGTGAAGTGTTGTAGCTCGTTATTGACAGCGTGTGTAAAAACAATGTATAGAAAATAACAAGACCATAAGAGTTTTGGTCCCACATTTTATTCTATTGTAATAACTAAACTACCACGTAGCATTCAGGTGTAGCGTCTATTGCCCCCTGCTGGAGAATTATGTAGGCTAATGCAAGATGATGTTAAAAGGATAGATTCACCATTTGTTGACAAGTGTCTTAAATCAAGGTGTCCAAATGAACACTGAAAGAGCTTTTTCTTGCCATTATCATTACTCCTGTTCATACTAACCACTAGAAGTTCCCTTTTTAAAAAGATAGTCTATGCAAAATGTATTAAAAAGTTTATCTGAAGCTATTATGAAGCTTCGGTCTTCAATGAGTCGAATCAACTAGATATCGTTCAACATTACAGACTTTTTAGTGCCAAAATTCCTCTGTTTGCTACTATACCTCCACCGCAGTTCAACAGGGAAACACTAACCACAAAGAGGGAATTTAATGCTGAAAAGACTGTAAATGTGGCAGATATCCACTTGATATAATATTAATTCAGTCCACTGAAACCTCATATAAGCCTCATAACAACTTTTAAATGGAATATAGTATTCATAATTATGTTTAAAGTTGTCACCATACCAAACATTTTAACGTCAATATAATACTAGTATAAAATACTTGGATTTATTTTAAATTAAATTTGCTATTGCACCACTTGACCCACCAGTCACATGATGGGTTTGTTTCTGGAGAGAATGTTGTAACAGCCGCAAGTTGACGACCAGTTTATTTTCCTCCCTATTGTTTCATCTGTGCAGCCTTGAGTTAAAATTATGATTGTAAATATATTTTTACTTCCCTATACTTTCAATACTATTAAATGTATAATTAATGGAGATCGTATTGTTTTAAATACATGGTATCGAAAAAGTAGTGTATAATCACCTGAAACTAACTTGTTTTCATTACCTTAAAGTTATCCCTTCATATCTACATAGAGAGCAGGTCAAGATATATATATTTTTTAGGATTGTGAAGTGGTGAATATGACTTCTTCCCAACTCTACTCTGTCTTTGATTGGGTTCTCTGATATTCTCATCCTAATCATAAACTTTGTCACTCTTCATGCCTAAACATAACCAACCCAACCAATGGAGGCAATAACTACTAGCCAGTTAATGGAAGAATGGGACGGGTCATCCTTGGGGGGAAAAAAATAGGGCAGGGCCTCTTCCATTGAGGCCGCTATGTAACAACATGTTTCTACAGTAGAACGGACAAACCACACACTGCCTCTAACGAGGACCTTTCACATTTTGTACGCCGCCAATGTAGTTTGTCTTATGCTTTGAAGGTTGGGGGTATACAGTTGGCAGCAATCTGCGACCTTGCTGCTAGATGCCACTAAATCCTACACACTGGTCCTTTAAAATGTATTTTTGTGTATGCACTGTGGATTTTCCTCCCCAATCACTTACATTGAAAAAACTTCTTAAAGGGATCTTTTAACAGTCAGTATAAACAGGAGGAAAACCTCTTTTATTGTTGGGCACCTGACTGTTGTTTTAAGACGGCTTTGAAAAATTGTGAACTGGTCCTTTTTAAAAGGATACAGAAGGAAAAGTTGTATGTTTATGTCGGCTAACTGATGAATATTAATTAATAATTGAACAGTATAAGTGGGTTTTTTATGATGATGAATGACCTTCTCTCTGTTTCATTGTGAATACAAACAGCAGTGAAGTGGTTGAATTGGAAATGCACCAGCAATAAGTCCACAGTATTTACATATGACATAATCCTCCACATGTCTCACGTATATTATTAAAATACTTTAATGGTTGTGGTTTTGGAGTCAAGAGGGGGAAGTTGAGACTTTTGCATGTCTTACCCCATAGCCGGTGGATTTGCCCCTGTGAGTGAATCTTCTCAGTCTTCAGCATATTGGAAACACCAAAACTGATGTAATACATTCTCCCCTCTTCTTTGCCTTCCCGCGTACCTTTAAAAAAAAATCTTTCTCATTCTGCAACTCATTTACTTTACACCAACATGTCTTGTGCAATCGCTGTAACGTCTGCACATTTCCGGCAATCATGATAAGAAATTTCAAAAAGGAGTTATGAAATACAATTTAAGAGAATTATTGAGAAAATGTCTAAATGACTAGTAAATTTAATGATTATTAATTTAAAAAGTAAAATAAAAATACCAAACATTTTTAGGTTTTAGCTTTTCTAAGGTGAAAAGGGCTAAACAGTTGATGAATTGATAAACTTGCATGACCATAATCAGTTGTAGATAAAGGGAGTAGTATCGTTGGGTTATTTTTAGTTATTGGAATTTCTGTGCCTCTTTTCTGAAGAATTTGTTGCATAATGCTTGATGTTGTGAATGACCCATGAATTAAGCTTGAAAAAACAATTTGGAAATGAAAATGCTTCCTTTCTCTTTCTGTGTGCGTGTGTGAATGAGGAGGGTGTGCTGAGTCAGATGTGCTGCCCAATACATTACCAATGTATTTCCATTGGCCCCTCTCATCCCCATTTCCTCAAAAAAAGAGATGCGCAGGAAGGTCTTCAACGTCATGTATTCTGTTGCAACACTGACTAATCTGCTGACAAACTGTAATGAATCACAGAGATTGTTTCATTTTACAGGTTTCAAACGAGGAGCAGATCCAGGGATGCCTGAACCCACAGTCTTGAGGTGAGCACTTCCGCTTAAAAATTGATGCTGCTTGCAAAAACGCATGTATGATATCAGAAGCAGTGCATGGAGAAGTGTGAAATGTGATGCCATGAGGGAGTTTTCACAGCTATGTAGATGTATTTCCTTCGGTTGTGGAATATCTAACTGTCAAATAAGACATCCTCAAAGTCCTTCAAATCATACAAGAATGTTCAGGTTTTTACGATGGACACCAGGTTTTTTTATTCTTTACTCTTTCTGTTTTTTTGGATTAGCTTTATTAGCTTCCACAAACTGTGCCAGGGGTCATTACAACAGCCATGTAAAATCACATTCATCAATTAAAAACCAAACTAAATAAGCAACAAATACAGAAAGTGAGTGAAGGAATAGACAAAATCAGTTGATCAGGTCGTCTTTGAATATCCATCCAATTTGAAGGACACTCACATTTGACTTCTTTTCAAAAAATGAACTAGTTAATGTGTTTTTTGTTTTTAATCACTATACAGGGTTTCATTCACATCTGCAGCTTGTTTCCAAATCTCTGAATTGCTGCCCACATGTCTGACTTGTTTTTCTCTAGTTTGCTATGGGGCTGAGGAACATCGTCTCCAACTGTGCAAATCCTTCCCCTCCTCAAGAGACCACGTGACCCACCTGTCATTGGAAATCCCGGAAAATGACTTTATTTTTCACCTTCTCCATGAACGTCTGAGAAGTGATGAATGAATGTTATCTGTTGCCATATTGTTTATGGCTGTACATGTACGGCGAGTGTCGGCTGTGTGGATGGAAGATGTTTGGATGAACAAGCTGGAATCAAGGCTTTGTCGCTGAAAATATTTATATATGGTTTGTGTGACACCATGTTTGGATATAACACTTGATCCATGTTTTTTTTCTCTCGGTTATAATTTGCCTGAAAATAAATCGCCCAAAAAATGTTATTCTGGTCTGGTCTATTATTACTATTGAGATGGAATTGTCTGTCAGTTTGACAACTAAAGAGGTGACCATGAGAGTGAAGATAATGACTAATCAGAGATATCAAAGGTAGATCGTTTGCCAAAATCAACACTTCTATAAAAAACAGCCACATATGGAAGAAGTAGAACATGGCAAGTGAGCTGGTAGACCAAGGAGTTTCACGGATGAGTAAAAAATAATTTGCATGGGGAAGAAAAAGCCCTTCATGACACAGCGTTCTCGACTTGCAGTGCTCTCGAGGGGGTTGGTGTTTGTGTTTCCCCTTGTCACCAATCAAGAGAATAATCAATATTTGCCACAAGATGCAAACATAAAAGTTACAAAAACATACAACAAAAAAACTGATGTACCTCTAAAAAATTATGCAAAGAGGGGAAAAAGGAATAGCTCGTGTCCCAAAACATAGCACTTTATCTGTCAAACATGGTGGTATCTCTGTCAGATTAACTAGCACACTGGCATTTATTGATGATTTCAACCAGCAGCAGGAGGAATGCAGAGGAGTGTTCTGTGTGCTCACGTTCAGCCAAATGCATTAAAACTCACTGGACAACATTTCATTAATCAGTGGGACAACCATCCTGAACAAACTCCAAGGCAACCGAAGAGCTTTTTGGGGTGGAGAGGTGAAATATCCTTGACTGGGCGAGTCAAACACCTGATCTCTGATGACCAGACGAAAGGAAGAAAGTTCAAGCAAGAGCTGAAGGTGGCTGCAGTGAAGAGAGAGCATCACCAAGGAAAACAAAGCAATGGGTACAAAACTTTTCAACTATGTCCACAAAGGCTTCAACCATCCATAGGGATCTTCTAATGGAAAGTATGAACAGGAGGAATTATTAAATCAAGCAAAGCATGTCTCAGTGTTCATTTTGGCACCTGACTAATGTTTTAAGGCAGACTTGAAAAATTGTGACCATGTTTATCTAACTGTGTGGACTAAGCTTTAGCCACTATGTCCCACAAAATTCTTACTACATTGATGTACTCAAAGCTAAAACTTGGCAATTCAATATCCATTATTTTATTTTATGTGTACAGCCTAGACTGTATGTTAATGGAATTGGTTTATGTAAAGTTTGGAAATTCTGCGCATATTTTGAAATGCATTTTCCAGCCTCCAGACTCATAAAAATCTGCAATTGTCATCCAGATATGTGTCACAACTTGAAATATAAGTTTTGAAATGATGAAACATTTTTTAAAAATCTCTGCAAATGTATTTTATTCCAGTTGTAGCATACATTCAAAACAGGGCTTATTGGGTTGTAATTCAGTATCATGTCATCAGCATGAAAATAAAATAATAGTTAAAATAATTTAAAAAAATAGTTACTTTATGTTTTCAGTGCAATTAACCCAAAATAATGTATTTTCCTATGACCAATAAATATAGAATATAAATATATAAATTATGCAATAGTGATCTGAACATCAAACATTCAAACAGCAAAGACCATCTGTAGCTGCACCTTCATCATTGAATTTCATAAGTCAATGATGAATGCTGTGTGAAGATTCCCTGAGGTATTCCTTCTCATTTCAATAATTTTCTCTTTTCAAGACATGCTTCCTTTGAGCATCTCTTTTTTTCTCAATGACACCAGGCTGTCGACCAGGAAGAAGTGGAACTGACGCAGAATGCTGTGCGCGGTCATCTTTCTGTGGAAGATGTTAGGATTGTCCACCTCCCTCAGCAGCGTCTCCTCCTGGTTGCTGCTCAAGGCTGACACCCGTTCGGGGTGCCTCATCTGTGGGTGACATAGTGACTATGAGTGACATAGTGATGTAATGTGACCATAGAGTGCTATATCATGATATTAAAAAAGTAAAAAGAACCCTTACCTTTTACAATATGACATGATCAAAACAAAAACTAAATAATCTATACTTGTGCAAAATACAAATACCAAAACCTACTAGAATATAACTAAGTGCATTTACTTAAGTACAATTTTAAGTACTCAAAGTTTTTCATTATTTTAATTTGGTGCTACTTAAAATACTTTCAATCCACTACTTCTGAGGGAAATATTGCATTTTTGTATTTCCCCTCTCATACAGTACACGAATATGCTTATTAGTACTTCTAGATAATACTATCTATATATTTTCTCCAAAGATTATGAAAACGTGACCCAGATCAAAAGCAATCACTTAAAGACAAATTCATGGATTGTATGTTTAGTATTGGGTGTTCAGTCAGAGAGATGCAGCATCTATAACCCACCTTTTCTTTTATCAGACTTATCATGGAGTCACTGCGATATTTGAACCCTGAGAGGATCAACTTGCTGGGATACTCCTTCACCACATGCCTTAAAAGAACCTCATATGTCTGAAGGCCATGGACCAACCTGAGAAGACAAGCCTCCTGCAAAGAGAGGAGAGGAAACCAGCAGTCAATAATCACACGAATCCTGTCTCTTTGGTCAGTGTAGCAGGATCACAAAGTAAGACACATACCTTGCTGAAGTTGGACATGGGGCAGCTTGCAGTGGCTGATGAGATTTTGTAGTTCTCCAGAAAATGATATTTCACATCATCTTTGAATTCATCTTCAAACTGAGAGAGGAGGGGACCATAGAAGAGAAATGGGAAGTCAGAAATGCAATTTGCATTGCTCAGAATATGAGAATTCTAAATGTGACTCTAAAAATACCAGTTTAGTCAAAGTCTTTCTGAACATTGTTGTGTTTAAGTACGTTTAGAACCATTAGAAATCGGAGCCAAATCCCAAATATAAGTAAACCCACATGGCCAATAAAGCTTATTCTGATAAAGTGCTTACCTCCTTTCTATGGTATTTGGTGATAGCAAGAAACGGGCCCCAACGCGGAGAGTCGCTGAGCAGGTCAGAGGGCATCTCCCCCTCACCTGAGGGATCACCTGCCGGACTCTCAGTGAGAGCGTCTTTAACTGGAGCTCCGGATGCAGGCAGCAGCAGAGCTGCAAGTATTAGTGCAGAAAGCCAGTACGAATCTGTGCCGAGGGGAAGAGCAATGCATGAATGAAAAAAAGAGGAAGAGACATAGGAAACATGTGTACCACAAAGAGTAGATCACTTACTGAGTGTATGGGGCATGTTGCGCTGCTGGTTAACACTTGCTGAGTTTCCACTGATGATGAGGTGCTGTCAAGGCCAGAGGGAGTTGCCTTGTCTTTAAGATGGACTTGTATTTATATAGACCGGAGGGATTTCCCAATAGCCCAAGGAATTAATTGATTTACGTCAGCAAATCACGCAACGCCGTGAAATTGTAATATAGATATAAATTTAATATATATAAAATTGTAATATATATATATGTATTACAATTTTAAAACGCATTTTACAGTAAAGAACAATATATAATATCATGCACTGTAAAAGTCACACAGCCAGTGCGCCAGACGCTGTTTCACCAGAGGCTTTCCCTGAGCATGTTGAATGTTACAGCACCGTGAATTGCGCAGTATTTGCAGCCGCTATCTGCACCATTTTATGGGCCTACCCACAAAAGATGTTGCGCTAATCTGCAGCTGAGAGGCACGCAACTGGTTGTATGTCACAGCTGGCTGAAGCACAACACAGCAGCTGAAACAATAAGTGTGTCTCCAAACTGAGAAAAGGGCAGTGCGTATTTACGCGGGAGCAGCAGCAGAATCGATCCCGATGTGATGGTAAGTAATGTTCTGTGTTCTGCTGGACATCTACACAGATCAGCTGTTACACATAAACTCAGGTTTATACGGCAGGATTGTTTATAATAAAGCAGAACTTATGGATGAACCCTGAGTCCCATCGGAGCTCAAGACATTTTTATTTATAAGTAGCCCAGTGTCTTGACTGAAGATTTCACCCTTTATATCATTAAATATCAATTTGATATCATTCAAGCAGAGACACACACACACACACACACACACACACACACACAGAGAGAGAGAGAGAGAGAGAGAGAGAGAGAGAGAGAGAGAGAGAGAGAGAGAGAGAGAGAGAGAGAGAGAGAGAGAGAGAGAGAGAGAGAGAGAGAGAGCAGTTAACACCAACTCTTTGAACACACCAATATCTCCACTAATTGCGCTGGTCTTTGTCAATTAGATGGTTTTATATTTGTGCAGAAAGTGGCCATATATATATAAAATAAAGTAAATTATGTTTTACACACACACACACACATATATATATATATACATACATCCACGTGCATTACAGACAGTTCAGAAAAAAATCCCTATGATAATTAAAGGGAAAATCCATTTGAAAATGATTTGAAAATGATTTGCATATTTCTATGACTTATGTTAGAACAATTCATATTTGTTTTATAAACATCATTTACTTTATTTTATTCACTTATTTCATTGCATTTATGTTGTAAAATAGTATTTTATTTTATGTGATTTTATTATTATTAAGGGGCATAGTATAATTAATGTATCTTATTTATTTATGTGTTTTGTTTTGTATTTTTAATCTATTGTATATCGTTTTTAGTATATGTTTTACTTACTATTATAATCATCATTATTATTAGGATTATTATTACAGCCTTTAAATGTATTTAACTAATATAACATTTTCCTTTGATCATCAGTGATGTAACCTGGAGTCATAGAGTGTTTTGCAACTTTCAACAATCATGCAGTCTCACTCAGGCGACCCCTCTAGGCTGGGTGGTAGAAAAACACTACTTCCACCAGCTTGTGGGGTATTGACCCATAGGCATTGGCAAGGTCCAGCCACAGGACTGCCAGGGCTGCCTACCCCCTTCTCCATATCACCTTGAGGATCCTCCATAGATGGTGCAAGCTTGTTCTTGCAGCTTTGAGGGCCTCCTGCACCTCCTTCTGAGTGGGTCCCTTGATGCTGAACTCAGCAGTGGGGTCTGGCATTGTTGTCAATTCTTTGCATTCCCCTAGTTATTGATCTGGTGCTTTAATGTACTGTACTGTACTGTACTTTCTTTGTGCTTGCTCTTCTCTGGTGCCACTCTGCTCTGTGGAGAGTGTAATCCACAGGCCCTCCTCCTTGATCCATAGCCATTTGGATGCCCTCTGTTCAGCCTCTGCGTTTTTGATGGCTTTTTTTCTATGCAGTCCCGTGATGCCAAGGAGTTTGTGATCCATGTAGAAAGACTAACCAGCAAAGCCTCTGCAGGCCACCTCAATAGGGATGCACTGCGACCATAATCCCTTGTTCTGGCACTGGCCAAAAAGGTCCTCATACTTGGCCCTGTTTAAATATTAAAAACTTGGCAAAAGTAATTTTAAGGCAACAACCTTCAATAAAAATTTAAGATTGACAGTTTAAATTTTTAATTTTCCTTTGAGTTGTTCCGATTGAACATTTTCTCTAAAATTAAACCTAAGTGCATCAGTTGCACATTACTTGCCCATATTTATAACTACTAGACTTTTTATTTTCAATTGTCAACATGAATGTCTAGCACAATGGATGAGAGCATTTTTTCTCATATATAAAATTACTTCTTGTCCTCTCCAAGGGGCATCAATGGGTGTAGGGGAACCAAAGCACTAATTAGTTATTTCTGTTAAAGAAGCGCTCCACATTTTAAATATCAAAGTACATTTTTTCATCTCAGGGAGTATCCTATATTGCTGTTGTTGTAATAATGTGCTCTATGGTTCTGAAGAAACCTTGTCAAGTTTGAAGAACTGACTACATTTTTAATGGACTATTTTACAGAGGAGGGGAATTTGTAAACCAGTATCGTATTTTTAGAGCTTGACTAATATTATGGACTAAAAGTCCAAATATATCAGCTTCAGCTGCTTGGAGTTGAAAATATATTTCTTGCATGTCCCCCAACTTTATGGAAATTCATAGTAAATGTCCAGATTTCCCCTTTAACTTAAAAGTTAGACCAACATCTAATTTTACATTTCCAGAAATTGAAATGTTCACTTTTCTTTAGTTTTAACCCTAAAGTATCTAAGTAACACAACTCTGTATATTGTGCCCACTTTATTAGTGAATGTCACTATTCTACACACTATTGTCAAAACAAACTTTGTTGTATCTTGGCATCTAAAAGAGGAACTACTGAGACATTAGTCTCTTAGTCTTAACAGGATGTCAATGTCAGGGTGGAGTGAGAGTTATTCAATATGTGAGCATAAAGTGATGAGCTAAAGAAAACGTGGTGATGTTTGTGCTGCTGAATCTTGTAAAGGCAACTAAAGTTGAAATGTGGCCCTCTTGGTAGACTGGGGCTGTCTAATCTGTGTCTATTTTAATATCTCCATTAGGTTCTTGTTTGTAATTCCACATAACACCACAGAGAATTACTAAATAAGGCGAAACTACAAAATATTTCACAGTTGCATGGTCATGAGACTTGTATCCACAACAAACTGGATCTAGACGCACCTGAGATCATCCATGTTAACTGGAGGCCCAAACAACTAAATGCTTTTGTCTTTTGAAAGAGAACTTGTCGTGATTGTGTGTGTCTTTTCTGTTATTTGTTAGATTTGTTATGATTTAATTTCCTCTGTTATGTATAGATAGCCATTCACCTGACTGGCTAAATGATGTGCCTGTTGTATTTTGACATGAATATTAGGCATACTAAAATTCACTACTGGTCTACCATTTGTATACATATCTAAGCTTTAAAAAAACACCTCCAGATTTTCAAGGCCCAGTCATCAGCCAAGTTCTGTATCTGCCACTGTGTTTAAGTCATTTAATCAATCCCAAAGGACATTCTGGGATTCCAGCTTCTCAAATGTGATAGTATTTGATGCTTTTCAATGTGTATATGATTGTAAATTAAACGTTTGGGGGGGTTTGGACTGTTGTTCAGGCAAAACAAGACAACTGAAGATATCACATTGTGCTTTCAGAACTTATGGTGGGCAATTTTTAAATATTTTTTAGCTTAAAAAGAATGAATTAAATGAAAACTGACTGAAAAGAAAATCTACATATTTATCTCTTGTGAAAATAATAGTACAAATAGATACACAACATTTGTTTCACACAATAAATCATTCAGAACGTCAGTGTGTGTGAGCAGACACATGTAAGAAGTGCTGTTCTGGTAAGTTTGGTTTAAAGTAAACATGGAGTGAACTCTGAAAAGTGACTTTCTTGCATTCCATAAATAAAAACGTCACGTTCACACAAAGTTGAACGAGGACTGACTCTCTTGTGTTGAAGCAATATATTGGTTTGGTTGCACACTTTTGCATATGTATATTGCACATGATACAAATAAAGAAAGATGTGTCTCATGGGCTAAATAAATGCACCATTTTTTTCTCTCCTAGTTCTTTTTGGACCATATGCAGAAGGTCAAAAAAAGCTAAGAACCACAATGCGACCGATTTTATTTGAAAACACTTGAATAAATGATCTAATTATTCTGATTCAACATAGCTGTTACTTTGCTTGAGAACAATCTTTCCGAACTGTTCTCAGGCTTGGTGGCTTGTAAGGAAGTACGATGCTGTGTGCTGTAATCTTTCTGTGGAAAGTGTTGGTTGAGCAGCTCCCACATCATCCTGGTTGATTCATCTCTGGGGCAGGAGTGACATAGTGATGCAATGTAACCATAAAGTGCTGTATCATGATATTAAAACTAGCATGTAACGGCAGAGCAAGCACTTTGCAATGAGACATGTTCAAAAACACTAAAGATGTTTATGCAAAAAAAGTTAAAGAACAAATACCTAAACCATATAGAATACAATGAATTTACTTAGTGCAATTTTGAAGTAATTTTACTTTTTCAGTATTTTCATTTAGTGCTATTTACAATACTTCCACTGCACTACATTTCTAAAGGAAGAAGACTCTCAGTGAGAGCGTCTCTAACTGGAGCTCCAGGAGCAGACACCAGCAGAGCTGAAAGTATTAATGCAGAAAGCCAGTACGCATCTTTGAGAAGAGCAATAAATGAAAAAAAGAGGAAGACACATAGGACACATGTGCACCACAGATACCTTACTGAGAGTAGGGGGCATGTTGCGCTGCAATAAACACTTGCTGAGTTTCCACTGATGATGAGGGCTGTCAAGGCCATTAGGAGCCTTGTCTTTGCGATCGGCCTCCTTTTATATTCTGCAGAGAGGGGGGATTCCCTAAAAAGGTCACCTTCCTTCCTGAAGGGAAGGTTTGGCATCCGGTTTGCATCACCAACTGCTGATGATGATTTTGATGAGGAAAGGATGATAAAGACCAATGCTTCATTAATAACTGCTTTTATGGTTTTCTGTGGAAGCAACAGATTGGTTTCATTGAAAACTTAAAAGAAAAAAAAAAAACTCTATTTCTATAAGCTTGCATTCCTTACTCATCCAAAAAAAAATGTTTTATATATAATTAGCAATTTTGAAATGCACTTTTGTGACATGTATAACGTTTTTGAAATAGTTAATTGTTGATAATATTTCAGCCTTCTCGAAAAGTACCCTAAAACATGTTTCCTAACACAGTGGTCTGGAAACCCAAAAGAGTTTGCATTTTCTGCTATTCTTTGCCTTTTTACTTCTCTTGAGCCCTCTAAAATTTGAAAAAATTAAATCAGAAGAAAACTTTTTAGTTGAACTGGTCACAAACATTAAGCAAACCAGTACAAAAGGGGTGTATATTGTCTCTGTTAATGGGATCCCAAGAACAAAAGCTTAAGAATCATAGAACGACCAATTTTATTTCAAAAGATCTGAAAAAATAACCTTCTGTGTTTTCTGATTCTGTTCTGATGATCGTCATTCCATGTTTGGTCCTTTTTTATGTTCCTAATTCTTAGAGAGTTAGATGTTACACCTTCCTCAAAGTACATTTTGGTGCACCACTAGGCTCAGCTCTAATCACACTGAAATTCTCTCACTATACTATAAATGCTTCATCTCACTAATACCATTTATACACTACATTTATTTGCACTGCAGATAAATAAACAGCCAGATTGATTTTTACATTCAATACTGTACTCTTGCTCATTGTTCATTAGGTACTAAGACTATTTTCTGAACTGAACAAAATGTTTGATCTTCTTCACTACCGGTATATTGCTTAATTTTTACCCAGTTCAGATATTTTTTCCTCATCTACTGCTTACACATATTCCCAGTTGATGCAAGGAATATTTTTTTAGATGGTTTGGATAAGATTTAAAACATAACAAAACCTAATATCATCGTACCATTTACCACCATGCACTTACTGATAAGGCACAATCTGCTTACTGTGTGTAACTCATGCAGAATGTTTTCTCTTCACCCTTTCCTGGAACATTCACTCTGCTATGACACTAGAAGTGTATCCTCAAATGTGTTTTCAATCCCACTAAAACAATGTTTATTTTCTCTATCATAAGGCCAACTGTTGTTGAAGTGACTTAGTCTAGTTTAGCATTCACAATAGTTCCTTTACGGCAATGAAGTGAGTGCAGGTACAGTGTGTCAACATTTGCTGTCTCCTTTCTCTTCAATTTGTGAACATGGTGTTTGTGGTCCTAGACTTTTTGTCTTGTTATGTGTGTAATGGTGGCCTATGGAGATCAAGGTGGAGTCCTCTTACTATCCAGAATATTCTACAGATTATCATTTTACAACTGGGATATGACGCTCATAACTTGGATATGAGTTTTGTACTTCACATGTTTTATATGCCAGTAACTCACACACATTGTTTTCTTGTATTCACCTAAAAGAGAATGAGAGGGAAGCATATCATCATCGCTATAGCTTCCCTGAATACACTGTTTCCTTTTTCCTTAAACTTTCAAAGAAAACTCACCTCACCACACTGTACATTATGTGTGCAAATATATGACTTTTTTCAGTTCCCCCTGCTTCTATTTAAGATGTGTAACTTTCTCTCTGTCAATGTGGATGACTCAAACCGCAGAACTCCCAAAATGGGTCGGAAAAAGCAGCAATCTGCGTACCAGTTGACGCTGGATCCGATCTCTTGGGGATGTTGTAACAACGGATAAATATCCAGTTTTAATTAGGGAGTGTTTTAGTAGTTTCAGTGAACAATCTGAGACTTTAGAATAGATCAGTGGTTGCGGCAGTGTTTGAGGTTAATGGGAAGTGCAGATCTTGGACTTTTTGTTTTGGTCAATTTATGTTTTATTTTCTGTCATTTTCTGTTTTTGTTTAAGTGAGCTCAGTAATAAAATTCCAAACAGACAGTAAAGCCATCGTGAAGCTGTCTGCCTCCTTAACACTCCAAACATAGCTCTGCAGGCCAATAGATTTAAATAATTGTGCTATAGGGCAGATAGATAGATAGATAGATAGATAGATAGATAGATAGATAGATAGATAGATAGATAGATAGATAGATAGATAGATAGATAGATAGATAGATAGATAGATAGATAGATAGATAGATAGATAGATAGATAGATAGATAGATAGATAGATAGATAGATAGATAGATAGATAGATAGATAGATAGATAGATAGATAGATAGATAGATTCCCTTTATTGGCATGTTTTAATGCATTTGAAGCATTTTATCTTATGGGTTGTATGATGTTGCTGCTAATTTCCCTACAGCTGTTTTATCTAGGGTGTTCTTATGTGTATGAATTTATTTTGCCCGTTTGATTTAATTCTATGATTATTTCATGGGATGGATGTTACCTGGATATTATCCGTTTTATAGCATGTTTAATATATTATGTGCTTTATTATTTTGTCTTTTTCTGTTTTTGTTTAAGTGAGCTCACAAAGACAGATCATGCTGACATGGCTCCAGAAGAGCTAAAAAACACTCTTTGAATTAAATTATTATTTAATATTTATTATTTGAAGTTTAATATTTGATAGTGGACATGCAACATTTTGACTCTACTCCAATTCTGAATTCTAAATCCATTGAAATGTATTCATGGATTTAATTTCGGTGTGATTATCCTGCTCCTTTCTCTTGTTTGGGAGGAAAGTCTGGTGAATTGGAAGCAGAAGTTTTGACTCAATTTTGAGATTAAATTAATTTATCGTTAATAAAAATCCACAGTATATTCACTCCACTAACCAACGACAACTCCATCTGTACTGTTGGAAATTAACTTAATATAGCCATAAAAGACAATGTCTGCTTTTCTAAAGTCTAACTAACACGCAAAGCAATATGTTTAGGATGTATATGTGTGTGTGTGTGTGTGTGTGTGTGTGTGTGTGTGTGTGTGTGTGTGTGTGTGTGTGTGTGTGTACTTCTGAACTTTGTTGCTTTGCATTTTATAAGTGGCTTAGCATCCATAGTACTAAGCAGCTTGAAGTGCATGCACATTATGGATTTTGCAAGCTATTTCTCTGAGTGGGGATGCTCTAAGAAAACAAAGAATCTTCCAAGTATGAATGTAACTTTCGTCCATAAGATCCATATCACCTCCCTGTAACCCCTGTTTTTATGAAATGATGATTCACACTAAATATGATGGTTATTTGAGAGTGATAAAGCATAGTTATAGTAAGCTACCTTTAAATATAGCATTACAAAAGATGAGTTTGATTCTTGAAAACAGCATTTCTCAATACAATCTCAACCATTTAGCTGCTTTTTTGGAGCTTTTGATCATATCACATTATCTTCATCATCAGACAGCATTGCTGTTTGTTATTTTTTCTATCTTTTTTTTTTTTTTGCTTTTGAAATGTATATATGAAACTCAACTTTTAAGCCAACATGGATAATGATGAGTCCTTGGAAAGAAAAAGCTTGGAAAAGCACAGAAACACAATAACATGACAGGTGAGCATCTCCACCTGATGATGAAGATCATGTGATGTGACTGAAGATCACCAGAACAGCTAATAAATGAAACTTGAGGTAGTTTTTTTTGGTGAAATGCAGAAGATACACATTTGAAACAAGAAGTGTGAAATTGAAGTACACCTGCTGGCACAGGCCTATGTCACTGATATGAGTTATAATGATATAATAGTATAAACCATACCACCTGTGTCATGACAAACAAAATCATGTTCATCCGATGCAGGACTGGGCTGAACTAAAATGATTTAAGCTGAAGGTCATCACTCTCTCTGAAAACCTTTACAGTAGAAAACAGTGGTGGAGAAAGAAAAAGAAAGAAAGAAAAGAAAAAGAAAGAAAAAGTAAACAAATAACACATGTTATGACATTTAAATGAGCTTTAGCAGACAATTATTTCTATACTTTTCATGCTTTAATGAATATAATCAATACCATGTAATAAGCAATACAACAAATTTACTAATTTATGTATTGCTGCCACGCCAGAAAAAGAAGAAAGCAAACATGATACTGATGCTTGTTTCTTTTTCTGGCGTGGCAGCAGTACACTTCCGTAGTCCCTCAATTTCCCCCCTTTTTAAAAATTGTTCTGTTTTTCTGCAGTGGAACTGCAGAGGCAGCATCTGCATACAGGGAGAGTCCTCTAAATACAGTGACTGATTTTACAACTTGTATGAGAGATAATGTTGCAACATTATAACTTATAAGTCAACGAACTGCTTCAACCTTATTCAGGTTCATTGTAGCAAAAAGTTCATGCTAGTCACACTCTCAAAAACATTACTCAGCATTTTTGAGTTAGTCCGTGCCCTGACCTCTCTGCAGGCTTCCTCTTGCTCTACAAGTTTTGTTTTGTTTCTTTCAAGACTTCTCTTATGACCAAAAAAGCATGGCTGCATTAGTACACCCATGGGCACCTGAGCACTGAAGCTCATGTACCCCAAAAAACTTTTATTTCATTATGATTGATAAACGCTGCTATAAGGTGGAAACCTTGTAACTACATATTCTGTTTTGGACGTACTAGGTTTCTGACAGTGACTATAATTATCAACATCAAGAGAATGGGTCAAGCCTTTTGTTGTAATTCTGTGGAGCCCAACAAAACTCATTGGGGGCCCCTTTCTGTTAGTATCAAAGTCTAGTATCAGAATCAGTCAGATCCTCATTTCATTCTTTCGTTATCAAACGAAACTACAATTTGGGGAATTTCTGTTTATTTTCACTGTATTAGTCGTTCTATGAATGATATGAAAAGGTACTACTCATCTGTTTAATAAAGGAAGTCAAATAAGGAGAAAAATGTACCTCATTTATTGACGTGGTATATGAACATACACTATGTATATGTGTGCATACAACACTTCTTTTTTGTGTTTTAGATCCACTTATTAATACTGTATGTTATTAATACTTTGATATTGATAATGACTGTAGAGAATATATATAATGAATATATAAAATTTGAAAAATATAATTTGATAAGGCCAAATACTAGAACAGCTAGTCTGGTAAGTTAACTTTTCTGTATTGCAGCTTTTAAAAACAGAAAAAGACAACACTTATGTCATATCATGATATTACGATATCCAAAATCATTTATCAACAAAGTAAACAATTTCAAATGTATAATATTGTTCTACTGTAAATGATTCATATTCACATCAAAAAACGACAATGCACATATTACACATGATTTACACTTTTTACCCCTAAGTGTTTGCTTAGTAGACACACGGAATACTACAAAGATTATACTTTAAAACGGTTGAACATTAAACATTCACAGATTATAACAATTGTATTCATATCAGAAAGTATTAGCTAATGTATCAGATACACACTCTTTTGAGTATGACATGTATGCACAGACTTTTTCCAAAACCACACAACTATCTAACCAGTCTGTTATCATTAGCAACACACTCTCCTGGTTGTTTCATTTAAATTAAGCTTCTAGGTTTCTATTGCTGAGAGGACAGAGTTAGACTGACTTCATGGTTCAATTCAGAATTTTTTTTCCAGCAACTTTCATTCAACAAGTCTTACTGTCATGGCAGTGACTACTTCTACCTGTTTAATATTAAAATATTTTAATCAAAGTTGGTCAGGTTACTATGTCATGTCTGACTACATGCACTGACTGTCAATTAGTGGTCATTATAACCCAGAGTGGAGCTGTTTCACACATTAGAGGAAACTCTATGAAAAATGGGGAAGTTATGGCCGCAATAACAAAAATAAGTGTTCACTATTTAAGAAAGAAATGTGTTCCCCCGCAGCCACTAACTATACAATTAATGGCCTACTTGATCTACTGCCTAACTAAACACAGCCCCCCTATACCCTGTATACAGTGTGACATGTTAGTGTAGTCATCATGTCAAAAACGTACAGTATGTAATACTAAGATGCCAAAAAAAAAAAATAGAAAGAAAAATCCCCCAAACACTGTAGTCAAAGATGAGAGAGCCATTTATAGAAATAATGCAATGGGAATGTTTGTTTTTGACTAAGACTATTACACCACAGTAATGCAAAAATCCAGAAATTCCTATTTTACCATAAAACTCTCCCTCTCACTGATTTTTGGCATTGCTTCCTGTGACCTAATACAACCAGGGATAAAGATTATATAGACAATATGGTAAAATCTCTGGCAATTGTCAATCATCTCACAGTATCTGTCATTATAATGTCTGTCTCATTTTTTCTTTTCTCCTGTAACAAACATATTTGTAATATTGTAAGACTGCAATAAACCAAAAGTATACCTGAAATTTAAATTGAACGCTTACAGTACAAGTGCAAGTAAAAACTAGATATAACTGGATGCCTCTTTTTTATTATTCATATGAGTGAACACTTTTTCCAGATATTGAAAAAAATTAGTATGCTAGTTTTGCAATCATTGGAAATACTGAGTGGTTAACAGTTGCACATACCTCTGTGATTGAAAGTGGAGAAAGTTGGAGGTTTGAGGGTTCCCACAGAATTGTAACAGTACTTTTTCAAATAAATAAATACATAAAATCCTGTGCTCAGTGCTGTATCTAGCCTAAGATACCTTTTCTTACAAAAGACAGTATGAAAGACAGAGTGCAGTATGTGAACACTGGCATTTCTCTAAGCTCTCTACTCTCACCTTCCCACAAGGGCTCTCTCTTGTGAACTACAGCATCTGATCTTAAAATCCCTGATTTGTTCAAACCTTGGGCTCCTAGTCACATGCCTTAAAAATCATCAGAGTATTCAAAGCGACTGCAGTGATCAATGTGATTGCTGAAGAGGTTGGAATAAAGCCTGTGACATTGAAATGCAGTTCGGACTGCAGTTCATCTGGGCTGCTACTAGATGGCAATCTTGCAGTAACTATGACGATTGAGTTTAGACCTCATTGCCACACTGAGGGAAAAGGACTGTTTAGTGCTTTGCCCGAGTAAAACAGTCATATAATAGCTTTTTAATCAACTAAGCTGACCACTTTGATGTCTGTTAAGATGTTCAACAATCTATGTTCGGAAGCAAAGGTTGTAGAGTTATAAATCTCAGATGTTGTCCCCAATGTAAAAACTGAGAAGAATTATTGAGATATTTCACTCTAAACACAATTATCAACCTCATGATGGCCCTACATGACAATTCAGGGGATGACCAAAGTGGGCAGGTTTCATCATCTGGGGACCTTGAATGTCTGTACAAAATTTCATGGCAATCTAATAGGTGTTATATCTGTAATAGGCGATATATCAGTTTAGATAAAAGTAGTGGCTAAAGAAAGTACTTCTTTGACTTAGTCTGTTCTGCATGGGGCAGGTCAGTTGCCTTCAAGTGCACAGAACAGTATCAGCACTCTCATGGTGTGAGCCTTTGCTTCCTTCTTGCTTCTGTTCTTTTATACATGACCTTATCTGTCATACTGTGTTTAGTTATAGCTTCAAGTTCACTTTAATATGGCAATCCTCTCCTCAGTTTCCTTTTGATTCTGCTCCATCCTCCTGCCTTTTTCCTCACTGCCCTGCTGGTGTCTCTCTCCTTTCCCATCCCTCCTCTTATCCTGCACTCTCCCCACTCCTCCTTCTCATCCCCTTCCCTTTGTGCCTTTTTCTCAAGCCACTCGGCTTTTGCCTCTTCTCCCCTCTTTCCCTTCCTCTGGCGCTCCTTCTTCTTCTTCTTCTTCCATGGATGGAGAGTTCCATAAGAGACGAGAGGAATTGTATCTCCACTCAGTTCGCCATAGGCACTCTTCAATATTTAATCAAGAGAGCATTTGTTTGAAGAGAGCTCTGAATATGTGTGTGAGTGAGTGATAAAGAGAGATGTCTGACCATGTGTGTGTGTATACTGTATTTGTATGCAGGAGAGGGCCACAAAGACAGATAGAACTGTGTATATTTGTGCGTGTGATGACAGTTTTGGGATGAAAGGCTTCCTCCAGTCCTTTGGTAATTGGTTTACTATCTCTTTCTCCATGCCCTCTTTTCTCCACTTTCCCCCACCCCAATAATCAATTATTCTCCCTGTGCATCGTCATGTAAACCTGCTGTACTGTACAGTACTGTGTGCACTACTATGCACAGGGCTCATTCATTCAAATGTTGTACTATCAGGTTAATTTGATTTTGCTGTGTGTGCATGTGTGACTGTGAGGGCGTGTATCAGCGGCTAGTCTCGGAGGTCCCTGGGGACTGCAGAGCAGCATATTTCATCATCCTCCAGACTCGGCACAAGAAAGCCCAAAGACCCCTTCTCTTCTTTTGCCTCTTCAGCAGTTCAGCAAACTGTGTATTTTCCTCATTTCTTTCTTTTACTTTTAAGGCAACTGCTGGTGCTGTGAGTCTAAATACAACATTTGTTGCTTTTTTCAGACTTAGTGTAGAGCTATTGATGTGCTGCATGCTAACTCCTCACTGAAGTCTTTTGTAAAGTAGCTTCTGGACTTATGTGGAGAAGGATTTCTGATTATCATTGTCATTGTCAGTTTTGCCCAATGTGACCAAGTACACCACTTTGCTAGGATCATGTCCAGTGCTGGTGTATGTGACCAAAATCTTCAGTTTGTTGTATTCCCCATCTAAACAGTTATCAGACTGAGATTGCAGCTACTGTATCTACACAATGATCTGAAAAGGGATTTATGACCTCGAGCTCTCCATAATTGTGTTTAGTTCTCCTGTAGCACTTTGGCAGATGATGACACCCATGAGGCCAGAAATGAGATTGTTGTCTTTTGCAGAGTAGATCACAAACATTTGAAAACCTTCCATTACAGATAGATAGATAGATAGATAGATAGATAGATAGATAGATTGATAGATAGATAGATAGATAGATAGATAGATAGATAGATAGATAGATAGATAGATAGATAGATAGATAGATAGATAGATAGATAGATAGATAGATAGATAGATAGATAGATAGATAGATAGATAGATAGATAGATAGATAGATAGATAGATAGATACTTTATTGTCATTGCAAATAAGATACAATTTTCAAAGTTGTTTAGCATTCCCCATCCCAGCAACATACATGAAAATAAATATATAAATGTATGTTAAAAAAAAGTAAATATTACAGATAAATAAGTATATAGATTTATAAATATTAGAGTGCAACAGTATTGCCATATATATTGTGCTTAGTCCCAGGGTGTGTGTGGGTGTGAGTGAGTGTGTGTTGGGAGAAGTTCAGGGGTTCAGGGCGTTCAACAGTTTGTCAATAGCTCTTGGAAAAAAGCTGTCTTGCAGTCTGTTTGTTCTTGAATGCAAGACCCTGAGCCTGCCTGAGAGGAGAGTGGTGAACATAGAGTGACATGGGTGTGAGGGGTCGTTCATGTTATTTTTGGCTCGTTTGTGAAGGCGACTTGAGTGGATTTCTCTCAGGTTTGGAGGAGAGCCGACAAGCCACTGTGCTGTCTTAATGAGCCGCTGCAAGTCTTTCTGTTGCGTTGCAGTGCCGCTGGAGTACCACACAGTGCAGCCATATGTGAGTGTGCTCTCTATCGTGCAGTGGTAAAAGTTCTTTAGAATGTCACTGGGGAGTTTGTTGTGTTTCAGGGTCCTCAGGAAAAAGAGGCGCTGTTGGGCTTTCTTGATGAGGTGTGAGGTGTTCAGGCTTCAGCTCAGATCCCCTATATGTGTACACCCAGGAATTTGAAGCTGGCAACCATTTCTACTTCCTGTCCGTTGATGCTCAATCCGTTGTGATGTTTTTTGGGGGGGGTTTTCTGAAGTCGGAGGTCATCTCTTTTGTCACTGTGTTGAGGTGCAGGTTGTTGTTCCTACACCACATTGAGAATGTCTGGATCTCCTCCTTGTACTTCTTTTATTAACTGATGTGCACTGCTGCTTTACAATTCTTGAATGCATGTTTCTCTATAAATGCAGCATGTCGAGCTCTCCCCAGAGTGCTCATTCACCAGCCCTGCAGTGTGTCAAGCCTGTTTGCAACATCAATGCACAAACTCCAATCTGAGTGCCAGCTAAACTGCATTATGCCTGAAAGTGAAATCAATACTTTACAAATTTTAATTTTGAGCCTACACCTCTCAACAACTCCAATATCAACTGTTACAATACGTTTTGAAAGCTCACTTATGTACAATACAACAGTTGCTGCTGACATGCCTTTCTATTTTTTGATTAGATTTATTAATGTGTAAATGACAACACACCAAGACAGATACAAAACATGTAAAACAAAACCCATAAATAACTGTTTTGCATTTGGACATATGCAGGAGCATGCCCACAGAGGATATTTCTGTTTAGAAATGGCTGCACAACTTTAACCCGCCCCCCCCAAAAAAAAACCCAACATGATTTAATTATTGTGTTATGCTCAATTAAATCAGTTTTTACTGTCATGCAAGGGAAAATAACTTTGTTGTGTTTAATGCTACACCCAAAGTTACCAGAGACAGAGTTAGATGGTCTGCAGTAAAACTTGCATCTTTCTAAGGGATCTTTACCTTGATCATGTGGATTTAGGGTTTTCTTAGGATGTAAAGTCCAGTATTGTTATAGGAAAAGTGACACTGACAAAGGAGGAAAAATAAGTCATGATTGTATTTCTGTGTTTTTATTCCTTTCCCACATTTGAGTCTGGATTCAGCCCCCAACTTGGGTTTAATACGTGAATTAATTAAATGTTACAGCAAAACTAAAATAAAGATGTTTTCTTCACATGTGTCTGTGATGTGTTATTCAGCTGCCAAGCAGCATGTATGCTGGCCTGTTATCTCTGACAGTGATAATGTTGGTATAATCTGAGTCCCTGAAAGGGTCCAATTATTCCATATTACAAGTCGTATCAGAAAACCAGACTCGACATCTGAGTTATACAACTGAAGCCACTGCACTAGAGTTGAACTCTGCTCGGCTTTATGTCATCTAGCATATCAAGCACAGACCCCCTTAGATCTACTGAATTCAATTAATTCTCTTTCATATCATATTCAGTTGATTTCTTTCATCAAATTTCATGTATTTTCACCCTCTTCCTCAGAGGACCCTGCACATTTTCAGGCCATATACCAAATTTCTTCTTGTCTCGTGACTTCTTCGCTGCACATGTAAAGCAAAACGAAGATACAAAAAGCAAATACATGACATGTTGCATGTAAAAAATGGCAACAAAATGTTATAATTTTCTTTTAACTGAGGGGAAGCTTTGTTTTTCATCATAATGTGATAGATATTGTTCTTTGATGTATCTAATAAATGAATAGGTTAAAAACTAATCTGTACACATAAAGAAGCAGGCAGAGAACAAAAACATATACTGAATAAAACATGTAGGCTCTAGCAGCCAATTTAGTTGTGTAGGCTGCTGTGCTCCTCTCTGCTGTACAAACACAGGATATGGATGGCACATTTTAAAAATGTTTTTCTTATTGTCAACAAATCTCGTGTTCCGAGCCAAACCAACAAAGAAATCATACATACAAGCCCTGGACATGTTTGCAAAGTCTGCTGTAGACCTCCTTTGTTGTCCAACAAGTATTAAAAACATATCAATGAGCCACAGCGCTGTACTGAGTGACATGCTCCTTCACCCCATAGATTACAGTTACTGTGGTTTCTTTAAGAACATCTGCAAAGACTAATAACAGCAATCGTGTTTTCAGTCTCAGGAGGGAGGTTCTGTGCATGGCAGACACCACTGGGAATGTTTGTAGAGCTGCGCTAGCTTGTTATGCTCAAAACCTTTTGAGCAAATACATAATTCTGTCAATTTATGACATACGTAATAATAGTCACATTTATATAGGCAACTTTTTTATGTTGGTTCCTGTTGTACAACTTGAGCAAGTTCATAGGTCAATAAATGTTTGTTTTGGGTTAGGAAATTATTTAAAAATCCTTTTATATTTTCTAATTTTTATTTAGATGGTGAGAATCTTTTGGATTCTATGAAATAGCTACAGAATAAGCAGTAAGCGTTGTGAAGGGACCTTCTGTGTTTGTCAAAGCTGCCAGATATTTACTTCTCATAAAAACAAATACATCGCTCTGTGACATGAACATGTTAATACTAGGGCCCCACTGATACTAGATTTTTGAAACCAACATGGATATTGATACTGTAGAGTTAATAAATCATATAACAATTTATGTGTGGATCTTCTTTTTTTTTATTTTTTAAACTTGTTAATAGAATTTGTTAAAGAAATGAGACAAGATATGTAGTTACATAGTGATTCAGATTCAGACTACATTATTGTCCATTAAGTTTCAATGAAATGTAAATTCATTTTTGGTGCTACCATATAAGACAACCCACTTTATACACTATGACACAAAATAATTATATAATAAAAGGTAAGATAAAATCTTAAAGTGACTGAGTAGCAAGTGTGACCCATAATTACAACTAAATAGGAACTTGTCAGTGGTCTCTGCTGGACAAACTGTGCCAATTAAACGGTGTTTGCCATTCTGTTACTGTAATGTATTGTTCCTTTTCTGCTGACCAATACAATACACTGATAACCTTGAGTATCAAGTATTCAGATTCCAGTATTCCAATATATGAAAGGCACACACTATCACCAGCATTTTATCTAAATATACTGCCTCTAAGAAAGGAAGAGGAGAGACTTTTAAAGTACTCTCTGACGATTACTATTAGCATTATGAAATGTATCATGAAAATGTATAGAAGGGGAAACTACTGTCTGTGTCTCATCTCCAACAACTCACAGCCGGAGCCATGCAGGATTGAGACCCTCTCACGTTTCAGCTCACCTGTTTTTTTTGCTTCAGGTTAAACTGGAATGTAAAGTTCCAGTCTCCAAAGCCTTAACACAGTGTCAGCACAAAAATACAGCTCAAAAACCTGACAAATCTCTTCCTGAATGTATCCCACTCACCCACACCCACACACAGATAGGCTCTGTGGCTGCTCTTTGTTTACCTATGGAAATTTGAGCCAGGTAATGTGATGACGTATACCCATCCAACCTCCCCCAACGACTTCTGTTGTTCTTCGCATTAAACTTGTAACTTATGACTTACATAAACATTACAATGACACGGACGTTTCAAATGCACCAGTAGGCTAATGGTGAAAATCGTACGGTTTTAAACGCAACTTGCGCTTTTTCCTTTGTCAGACTGGTCAACGAAAGAAAGGTGGAAGTGATGCAACGTTTCTATGCACCTGTGACCCCCCCCCACACACACACACAGAAACACACACACACACACACACACACACACACACACACACACACACACACACACAGACACACACACACACACACATACACACATCAACCCGATAATACACAGTAGGACGCGCGAGCCATTGGGTGGAGCAGCAGCGTCGCGTGCTGCGGAATACATTCAGTAGGTCGTTAACGTTGCACGCGGGTAGGTTGCAGATGCAGGTGGGGGGAAATGGCAAACGGGCACGGGCGGCTGTGCACCTTGTGAGGATACAGTAGTGGCGGGCGGGGGCAGCTCGAGGACAGACGGGAGAAGGAGAGGAACCATGGAGGACTCGGAGCCTGCAGAGGACGGCTTGTTGGCGGGCTTGCGTTGGAACCGGAGCGCACGGGACCAGGCTCAGCTCAAGCACAAAATCCGAGATCTACCGGGGCTACTGAAGCACGGACTGCACCTGAGGAAGAAGAGCGTGAGTATTTTTAAACCGACAGCTGACTGACTGTCCGTCCTTCCGTGTTTGGTGTTTGATGAACGTTACCAGCGGCTGGCGCAGGTTCTTTATCTTTACAACAGCCCGTTTTTATCGACACCGTTTTTTTAGGCTGAGGCTGTTTTGTAACCCCGTCACGACTCAGGTGTTTTCGTTTGTAAGCATTACTGTCGCAGAGGCACCGTGTGTGTGTGAGCGTGAGTGCATTATTACATCCATAATAACCAGAATTGCTGTTG